>NW_028249745.1:0-278030 GCF_964263255.1 Lissotriton vulgaris
GATTGGAGGAAAAAGCCATATGGTGTGTAAAACCTCCAGGCAGACAGGATATCCAAAGTAGAGAGTTCTTGAGGAATCTTGCACTCACAAAACCTGGACTGGTGTAAATGAGGACGAGATCCAGCAGGAGCATGATTTCAGGAGATGAAATAAACATTCCTAGACATGGTGCAGTTTTCTAGTAGAAGAAGCAGGATTCCATGAAATGGAGCAGGATTGAGACAAACAGCAAGAAAACACCAAAAACGAGGGACATGGAACCAGGAGCGGAAACCCACCACCACAGTTACTGGTTCATGTGTTGCACATGGTACTGAGGTTTGCAGCTCCAGTTATAGGGTGAAACAGGAAGTCAGTGAAAGAGGAAACAGGAAGTAGTGCTGCCATGATAGGTTGGGATGTGACAACATTACAGACTGCAGAGGTGAACATGATCATCGGTGAGGAATCAAACTTGCCTCTTCCAGTTTACTTATGAAAAATTTGAATAGGAACCTGTAGAGTTCATTCGTCACCCAAATAAATATCCAAGTGAGATGCACGACAGTAGAGGTTTATTTCACCAGAAAGACTTCATCCATCTGCATAGGCCATCATACTTCCACTTAACTCAAACATAAACATTCTTAGAGCTATGGAATTGAACAGAACCAGGGTTCTCAAGGCACAGCTGGACCAGTGACTTCAAATACCACACAGCCATTTTGTAAAATATTTTACAGACATGAGCTGAAATGTAAATTCATAGAAGGTGTTGAAAACTGGATTAAAGACATGGGACCAGCGAATGTTTATTACCCTTAGGGGCCAAAGAATATAAACACATTGTCAAGAGTGGTTTCCAAAGAGAGCGGTGTGCACCTGGTAGGAGAAGCATAAGAATCTGCTTCTTTCACCGCGCCAAAACCACTCATTCTTTACAACTCTCTGTTCATTTCTCTCTCCAGCTCATACACTCTCTCTACCTAACCATTCAATCTTCACCATCCCTCACATTTCCTTCTCCACAATTCTCTCCATGCCTTTCCAACTCACTCTAAAATTCTTACCCATTCCCATGTCTTTCTCAAACTACCTCTTTGTATCTTTCTATCTCACTCTTCTCTCTTTATCTTATGTCTGTCCCTGCCTCCCCTATCTTTGTACTTCATCTCTATCTCTCCCTTCTCCCCCTTCACCTCTCTTTCTATACATTTCTCTTTGTCTCCCTGTTCTTCTACTGTCTTCTGCCACTCCCATTTCTCTTACACAGCAGAATAGGAAGTTAAAGTCTACCCATACAAGTGTACATATGGAAAGAGGGAAGTAGGGGCAAAGAAGAAAAAAAAGAAGATTAAAGAAAAAAAAAGATTTCAGAAGGACAGAAATGGTAAAAATCCAGAGCAGTCTTTTGATTGGCACTACTGTTCTATATTTCCAATTGTAAAGGGACATTTTTGGGGACTACAGATCTCCAGTAATTAAGTGTTGTGCCTATATGTCATATTCTAATATTATGAATCAATACACTAAACATTCACCAAGTCACTATGCTTGTCGTAAAAGACAAAAAAAGAATCCATATCCAAGCACAAAGAGAAGTGGTTTTCTCAACACTTCTTCTAGCTTTTTTCTGTTCTATTTACCTGGCAAATGCCAGGCTGCTTGTACTTTCAGCTATTCCTCATTTCTGAATGTTTATTGTATTCCTAAATATTGCTCTTCATCACAAGTGCACAAGGACTCGAATTGTTAGACATTCAAAGTTTTTCAGACACGGCCCTCAAAAATACTTAAGAAGGCATTGCCTCCCAAAGTTTCAACCATTTATACCTGCATTGTTTTAGACTGTTTTGCTATTGAAAGCCGGATGACGCAAGGCTCTTGGGACAGATGGTAAAATGAGAAAAAGGTTGGGTCTGTTTATAAATTGGATACAGTTTGGGATACAGGCAAAGGAGGGCAGACAGGGATCATAATTTGGGCAAGAATCAAGAAGCAGATATGATGACAAAGGGATGCCGAATGGAGCATGAGGCAATAGAGAGTAAGGCAGATGCTGAGATCCAAGAGTCAGAAAAAGGAAGGGCAAGCGAAGAGGACAAATCGTGAGCAACCACTCTCCATTGTTGCATTGTGGAGCTTCTTAGATAATCAATTACAGCCGTGCTCACGAGAATAGGAAAGAATTTGAATGGGGACAATAAGGACATCTCTAGTTCTAGCTGGTGTTGCAAATGCCTTTTAAAGCAGCCATTTGCATGACACCATTAGTGACGAGGCCGGGCTGGGCAGAGAAACCACAGCCCCCAGACTCTCCCGCTTCACATTGGCGCCAGGAGGTGCATAAAGGTGACAACAAAGCCCAGCGGCACTGGACACCATTAGTGACGAGGCCAGGCTGGGCAGAGGAACCACAGCCCCCAGACTGCTCACTCCTCATTGGCATCACAAGGCTGCGCCAGGAGGTGGATAGAGACGACAACAAAGCCCCGCGATGCAGGACACCATTTGTGACGAGGCTGGGCTGGGCAGAGGAATCACAGCCCCCAGACTGCCCCGCTTCTCACTGGCATCACAAGGCTGTGACAGGAGGGGCATATAAGCGACAACAAAGCCCTGCAGTGCTGGACATCACTAGTGACGAGGCCGGGCTGGGCAGAGGAACCACAGCCCCCAGACTGCCCCGCTTTTCTCATTGGCACCAGGAGGCGCATAAAGGCGACAACAAAGTCCCGTGTCGCGAGACACCCTTAGTGACGAGGTCGGGCTGGGCAGAGGAACCCCAGCCTGCTTCTCATTGGCATCATGAGGCTACACCAGGAGGCGCATAAAGGTGAAAACAAAGCCCAGCGACACGGGACACACGCGGTCATGGACAGGCTCGCCTTGCCGGCCATTGCTGGGAGGAGGCAGGGCAGGGCCACCCTCCTTGGTTCCACTGAATTTACCTTGAAAACAAGGAGAGGGGCTCTACAAATCAAGAGGGACAGATCTCCTATATAACTTTAAAAGTTGAAACCCGAATTTACCCTCTGGAACTCCTCATGCACGCTTGGTCATTTACTCCTCACTCATACCACTCAACATCTGATGTATCAATGTTCCACCAATATTAAATAAACTAAGAGACTCTAATGAAAGTATATAAGCACTATTATGCGTATTTAATAGATCAGAAACTCAAATAAGTAAAAATACATATATACTACAAATACAAATACTCACAAATAGTTAGACATTTCGAATATCCACAAAATCATTAATGTACACAGATACACAAAAACTATTAAAAATAATTTAAATACCTAGATTCTCCTATACACATTCATTGCAAAATAAGCCACCCCACTGGACAGGAAACTACCAGACAATATAATTTGTCTTGCAACTGTTAATTTTAACAGTAGTGTAAACAGCACACCGCAGGGGAAAACATTCCCTGTCTTTTTTGTTCTTGCTGTCTCTTTTTAAATTTAATATAAATTTGCTTCGTCGACGCGTTTCGGTGAAGTTGTCTGTATGTAACCACCTTCCTCAGGACTTCCTGTTATCTCCCATATCCAAGTTATACATTGATAAAGATAAAAACACATATCATAAAAAAAAAAAATTAACATAGTCATTTAAAACCAATTTCATTGTGTTGCATAACATTATTAAAAAAAATATTTCTATCTTTTGTATTTCATCACATCTAGTATCTATAAGGAATTTGCCCCTATCTTATTCATTATTTGAGCTCTATACAAATGTCCTACAATTCTATATGGAAAATACACATCAGTGATTATTTCAACTTTGCAATAACAATTTAGTTTATTATCCTATACATACACACTTATATGTGGCTTTTTATAAGTCAAAGGGTTCCAGAAAAATACCATCAGAAATTAGACCCTATATTTGTGCTCTATCATGCACACACTTTCATCCAGTTCCCTATTCATTCTTGGCTAAACATTTTTGGAATTGCATAACTACACTTACCTGTGCTGTAGCACTCGGAAAGGTAAAGCTTCTCTGTACAATTCCTAAATACACACTTCGATAATGTGGATCCGGTTCTATAAATATAGATAAAAACACAGCATTATTGTTCTATGTGCTGTTATATTTTATTGGGAAAATTCCACTCTTTTTATTAATCGTAAATAATAACAAATAACCTTTCTTTTATCCTTAATCTCCTATTTTCGTTATTCCATCGTGCCTTGTATTCTTTGTTTTTATTAGATGTAGTTAATAGTGTGACTGTTGTGCACCCCCCTGTATCGAAGTGGTGGAAAAAGCAATTAGCACCAAATTGTTTATCGTTCTGTCACATTTATTTCTACGCGGTTCTGCTCTTGCCCAAACCCTTATTGAGTATTTGTAAGATTACATAATACTTCTCTCTGTAAGACATGTTAGAGGTAAATAACATCTCATATTTCCATTTGTATAAATTGATTTAAAGATAAGTAAACCGGGAGATTTATCCATTTATTAAAACCCCCTACATATATAACTATGTAATCGAAAAACAGTAGGTTTATTTCTCACCTTCTATGTAGGCGAGTAAAAATATTCTTCCAACCTGACTCCTGGTGCGCGTCAATATATAAGGCTGTAAGGAGAGATGGAGATGTATGATAGCATGGTAAAAATTTGGGTAGTATATATCTCTACCTTTCCTAAGAGCATAAACATATGGCCCTAGATAACGTCTTAATTTTAAAATTAAAAACCTCTCTACTTTATTAGAAATAGTCTTTCTAATTCTGATATTTAACCAATAGTTCAGCTTAATGGTGGCAAACAGCTTAAATTCATTAGGGATTAAAAAAACATTGTGTCTCATTTTAATACCTAACCAATAGGTTAGGTGACCGTCCTGAGCTTCTCAGAAGCTGTCGCTCCCCTCGCTGCTCCCTGCTTCCACCTGGTATCGTAGCGCTCTGATTGCCACGCATTGCTCGCACTGCTAGAATCTGTCTATCATCGTAGCGCTTATTGCCAGACTTGCTCGCACTGCTGATTATTAAGTGATCGTAGCGCTTCACTATTAGACCGTGCTTTGCTTTATACTGTGCCATTGTTATTTACTGTGCCACTCGCTTTGCCTGCTCTGTTAATTGTTGCCTGACTGTGCTGCCCAGTTCATAGCGCTTATTTAACTAAGGCCGTGCCCAATCTCATCTTGTTTCGCTTTTGGCTTGCTGCCATTTTGTTGTTTGTTGTTGTGCCTCCCAGCCCGGCCCTCCACCCCGCTCCCGCGTGCCGCAAAATCCACTCCGCCCGCATAACATACGACGCCGCAACCCTCTCAGCCCTTAACCCGGCCGCCCACCTAACTGCTACCAAGCCGCCCCAGGACACACCCATGGATTCTTCACCTGCCATTCCTGCAAGTTCGACTGCATCAGGACCCACACCAAATCCAAAAAATACAATCAGAGCTCCGACACTAACCAACTAAAGTGCATCCTGCTCAACACCCGCTCAGTCCACAGACACGCCATTGAATTCTGGAACCTACTTGACACTACATCGCCGGATGTCGCCTTCCTTACAGAAACCTGGATGAACGCCTCATCAGCACCCGACATCGCCATTGCCATCCCGGACGGCTACAAGATCATCCGAAAGGACCGCACCAATCAAACAGGAGGAGCCATCGCCATCGTCCAAAAGAACACCATCCGCATCACGACCAGTTCCGACGACTACCTCACAAACGCCGAACACCTTCACTTCCAGATCCACACCGACCCTAAGTCCACACTCAGAGGCACCCTCATCTACAGACCACCAGGATCCCGCACACAATTCAGCGATGACATCACTGACTTCATCAGCCCACACGCCCTCCCCTCCGAGGACTACATTCTACTGGGAGACCTCAACTACCACCTGGAAAAGACAAGCATTTACAACGCAATAGGTCTCGCAATTACATTTTGAGCTATTGACATTGTAAATGGCAATGCCTTTAAAAAAAACTTAAAAGGCATTGTAATTTACAATACCAAAAGCAACACCTATTGCATTGCATGGCGCGGGGTCTGAATCTATGTCCCCCAAAACAAAGCCTGCCCTAAGAACGTGGCCGCCTCACGAGTCTGCACTATAGCATACCACACAATGCCTATCATACCGTGACGATAATGAATTAGCCATGTTAGATCAGATTTTGTTGATTTTCTCACCAAAGAAGGTTGATAGTGTACCATCTGTAGGGTGATCGTGGGATAGCGGGTTAGATTCTCACCTGTAACTTATCCCACTGTCTATTCTGGCTACTGGGTTCTTTTTCCACATATGTTTATATCACATGAGCAACAAAAGTGCAAAACAGCATCTAAGACTTCTCAGAGCCTGTTTACTGTAAATACATGCCAACCCTAGATGAAAGACTGAGGAAAGTACTTGTCTCATAAGGCAGTTATTATTGCAATACTGGAAATAAAAATAGCGGATTTGGACACCTACTGTTGTGTACATTTTTTGTTACCATAAGTGTGATCGACTCTCTCAGCCGCACAGTTCCTATGTGTCTTTTTCAGTCTATGTTGGTTGCACCAACTCCTACTTTTTACTCATTCAGACTGCAACATTGCGGCTTCTCCTCACCACTTGGGATAATTTTACCTGGTCCTTCACTACCATAACTTGCCAATACTTTAGGAAAGTACTGGCCATGATACAAATATAAATATACTGATATATTACTGAATTCATTACCATATATAGTCCCAGCTCTCTGTAGTGTCATAATGGTGGCGATTGTTATTGGAAAGCGTCAAGATTGGCACGGCATGCATGCCCAAATCTCCATCCAGTCTACCAATCCTAATTCTGGGACACCCTATAGCAGCCACAAAGCCTCAGTTTGAATTGTTAGCGCTTTCATTTCCTGATGTTTCAAAGATGACCATATCATCTTTACTTCTCCATGATTCATTATCAAGAGAAAATATTGTAGACCACCTATACATCATGCATGTACTCACCCACCTATTAATACACTCATCAGTTTAGTCAGCCTGGTTTCTAGCCATCTAGGAACGACCTTAATCAAACATTCAGCCTTGCATTCACTCGGCCATGTGTTAAGAGTATGTTTTTTCATAACAAAACAGATATTATACTCTTCGGTGCTCTGGCTGTCCGACGTCACGGTGGGCGTGTGCTAATGACAGCCGGGGGCCGTCCAAAACCCGCCCACTTATTAATTCTCCTGCACAGCACTGAAGGGGTTATACAAATATTATTAATGAAAACAATAATAAAACTAGGAGATTGGGATAAAGTGTCTAATTCAAATGCATTGGCGCATATTGGAGAAGATGGAAAAGTCCCTGGTTGGGTATCTCAGGTGCATAATACCAGCAATGGAGGTGTAAAGCACTAAAGACCGAAGAAAAGGTCACTTCTTGCACAGTTCTTGCAGTATGGATTAACTATTTCCTTACTTCAAACCGCAGCTGTGTTTACTTCATAAATGTCATACGTGAGCACAACGATGGCGCAGTCTAAACATAAATGCACATCTCACACTCCTGCCCTGCGCTATGAACTTTAACGTTACATAGTGATAGAGGGTCATTAAATACCCCTATTACGTATGTGTTGGCATAGAATGAGACATTAAGCTGCATACTGCAATTACTTGTACTGGATCTACTCTCAGGTGGGGTGTCCCTGCTGCAGGGTGACAAACGTGTTATTTCTAGGTGTCTGCTGCCATGTGTGCCCAGCTTCACTGGTGGAGTGGGGGTGAGGGGCTGGGGGGGGGAAGGCCTGTGCACCCACTCTGTACCAGGCAAAGAATGCAGTAAAGTTCCAGGGACCGTCAGCGAGCACGCAGTGAACACGAGACATTGAAAATACCTACATAGGAGCTAAGGCCGCGTGCCTGCCAGGCAGCACTCTCGACTGCCCCTCCCCCAGCAACGACTAGATGAGCCCAAAGATGGTCTGCAGCCAGGACTCTGACCGGCCAATAGCGGCAGACCATGCTTGACAGCAGCACCACGTTGGACAACAAAGGGGCAGGGGCAACAGAACAGGGATGAATCCCCAAACCAGAAACTGCTGAGGTATGATAGCACTATGAGCACAGCAGTGACAGTCATCGGTGACGCAAGAAGCATGTGACAACAGCTGCAGGTCAGCTAATGTAGTGTACCAAATACATTTAGCTGTGTATTGCTCAGGCCGATCCATGCACGACACTGGCAAGCTATGTTTTAGCATTCGTGACAGTAAGTAGTAACATGCATAACAAAATCTGCGAGTAGGCGCAGTACAAATGGAACGCATAGGAGAGGATGTGGTGTAATGGCCAGAACTGCCAACATGCAAGACAGCTATGGCAGACTCAATCTTCATATTTAAACAAAACTAGAACCTTGAATATTTAACAGTGTGCAGCTGTGGAGTGGTCTGGGCCAAGCATGCATGCTTTAGACACTTTCTTCTCCAGCCATTGCAGAAACTTCAATCTGTTTTCACTCAGCTGCTGTTTATATTTGCATCGCGCTCTCACTTTAAGTGAAAGCGCCATGCAAAAATAAACACGGGACTGAGCGAAAGCAAATGGCCCCCATAAAGATAAGAAATTGCTTTGCGACAGCCGCAAAGCAGACAAGACAGTCGCATGGGCCGGACAAAAAGGCAGAAACAAGAAATACCTAATTTTCAATGGCAGGCCACCATTTAGCATAAACGGTGATGCCAGCCAATGGAAATGAGGGGCGGGGCTTCAAGTCCTCTTCTGGAATCTGCTCTTACAATAGCTCTCACCCAGCGAGTAGCGCTTTGCGCTGCAACGCCAGGCGAGACCCAATGATGAATGTTTCCTCATGTAATGCAACTGGTGCTATGTAAAGCGCTCCGATACCCAATTCGGGTCAAGTTTGCGCTATACAAAACTCTGTAAAATAAATGTTAAAAATTCTACTGGCACAGGGGGTGGGCAAGGGCGCTCTTTAGAAAGTCTGTTCCATTATATTTCCTGTACCACGCAACATCCGCTAAACTTATTTTTCTTTACTTGTGCAAAACCATACCGTGACACAGAGCTGTCAAGCTAATCAAACATGAGGATTAGGGCTGGGGGGCGCATGGATGAGTAGGGAAAGCAACAGAACTGCTGGTGGATTTGGGGCGAGAAGAGCATGCACGTTTGGAGGGGAGGGGAACGGGACAGCTGTGAAAAAAAAAGTAATTCAACAAAAAGGACAAGAGGAGGCGTGGGTGGGGTTCAAATATGCAAGCAAACGAGTGACCAAGTCAACCAATTATAAGCAGCAAGGGACCATCCACCAAGTACCTGAGAGGCCTACCGCAACTATAAATCTAGGAAAGAACTAAAGACTCACTTATTGCATCTCACCGTACCATCGATACGGAAAAAGTAAAGGTCGCAAATATCAAAAAAGTACACCAAATATGCTGCTAGGATGACAAAAAATAAAAAAACTCATTGCTAAAAAACTAGTGTCCATCCGCAGGGCCTAGACACATCGAATAAAATGTTGTTGATTACGTTCAGTAGAGAGGCTAAACTTCAATAAACTAAAAAAAACTGAAAAAAGAACCACCTTCTACATATCTATTTCCCATGTATTTACGGTCTTTTGTCAGTGCTTTTTTCACGTCTTCTGCCGTCTCGAACTCAACAAAAGCCTCTCCAGTAGGACGTCCCTCGTTGGAAATGGTGAAATTAATTCCATTGAGACCACCAGTTATGCTGCATTCTGTTAACATACAAAAATAAATGTCTTAAACCCGATTCCAATAAAAGAACGCAGATTCCAATATCCACACTTCTAGCAAATGTTTATAGGCCCAACTACAATTGTTTGCCATTAAACTACTCCCATACCACCCCGATGTAAGCCAGTCATGTGTATGTGATATGCATCGACCTATTTCCCCCCAAATTAAGAACTTGCACCAAGTAGCTGCTCTAGATCAAATGTCGCATGCAATTCAATACACCCACTTTGAGTGGTTTCAATGGTCAGAATGTCACGCATTAAGCAGTTTCCTATCACATAAACCGACGGATCAATTAAAAGCATCTAACACTCAAAATGCTGGCTCCCACCCCAATTTAAGAATTAAAAAGAATTGTTAGCGTTAATAATGTCAATTGTAAAAGCGAATTAAGGCCACTTTGAATGAGCGTGAATTTATACCAAATTAAATATAATTTATGTCATAATAACCTCGTTTCCATGGGTCTCCTGAAACATACGCACCTGAAAAAAAATCCAGCACTTCCTCCTGCGTGCAGGACCATGGCAATCCTCGAATTTTTACTATATGTTCATATGCCATTGTAAAACCTGTCATCCACAACGATAACGAATTTATAGTGAATATAAAGTAGGTTAATAGTGAAACTTAGCGCTCAACATATCTTAAATTAAGAAGCTAACTAGTTCACGAAATAATTGCTTACCCCAGCAGATAACCCCAAACACAAAAGACATGTAGGGTACGAATTGCAGCATCTACTGGACAACAATTGAGACTTCCGCATACATAAATCATGTACATGATTGAAACCACATTACCCTAATGAAAAATATCAATTAGAACCACAGAAAGTTGGTCATATACCCCCACCCCAAGTATCCATTTATTACAGAGTAAAAAAAAAAAACGGGGACAATTTCAACTAATTAAAACTTGTCTGTTTCAATTACAGTCAATGCGGCCAATAAATTCCATATCATATAAACGAGTTTTTGAAAGCCAAACGTGCATGGAAATTAAATCAACTTCCGGCGGTTGAGGGTGGAAGAACCTCCACATTTACACGTCATAAGGGGTGGGCGGCCCTATGTTGAGACCAATCCAGTAATGCGACATGCCACGAGCCACATTTTGTTTCCATATTTATCAAACATAACGAGTAAAAGCTACGCTGTGGAACACACACACGCATATTACAGCGCCGTATACAATTGGAATTAATTCGCGCCAATGCCAGCCACTTCTTAATTAGGGTTCATCAACCCTCCAAAACGCAATTTAAATAGGACGGTGGATTGAGGGTCAATTGCATCTCATCAGTAAGAGTAAGAAAATCATTACACATTGGATACATTCCATAATAAGCAGGTGCCGGGCGCTAACATTAACATTTGCATGAAACACTACGTTGCACCACAGATTACATTTATACGGTGGAATTAGAAGGCATATATAAATCACGAAAAACAAATTAAAAAAATGTATGGGAGGAGGCTTCCCAATTGCCTGAAATTCTCCTTGAGACACATGTGCAAGGGTACCGATAGGTGCCCTTGCTCTCAAAACAGCTATGCATAACTGGATCTCCCCATTCTAGTCAGGACTAGTTTGACACATTTTTTTTTAAACTTACACAATAAATTACATACGCCAAAAACTAGCACGTGTGCGGTTCTTGCGTTTGAAGGACCACGTCAATTACAGCATTTGCACAACGCGAGGGTTGTTCTAGAGACGAAGGAAACACCAACACTACTACTAACACGCGGAGCCCCGCCACTGCATTAGCCCCAAAGACACTTTATTTATTTAATGCATTTTTATAAAGCGCGGACTTTACTCGAAGGTGTCAGAGCACTGTACAATAGAACCAGTTTCGTTACAAGAGAGAACTGTTACAGGAATAAAACAAACATGACCATATACTGACGAAAGAGTTAAAAACCACTGCAGTAAGAAAATAATCTGCGTGAAAGCAGGGTTTGTCTGAAAGGAAGAAGAAAACAATCTCTTTACTCGCGCAGACAAAACTTGCCACCACTATACAACAATAGATATGTTCCATATCTTCAGTAAACACCTCTGGCCACACAGGTTGTAAAACCCCTGTTTTCATTTACATGATTCAAGCTATAGAGAGAAGAGGGTGACCCCCACCTCACCTCCTCTCCCACAGGAGCACAATTTGCCATCTCAGCCCCTCAGCCTGGTACGGTCAAGTGACAGGCGCGCACTTTGCATCATCGCACCTGCTGCACCGGAACTTCTACACATACACCTTAGGGGAGTGAAGACACAGAAGCGACCCCCTTACAGGATCACTCAAGATGCAACAAGCAGGAGACATTACTCTGCTAACCCAACACAGCCAACAGCCTCGAGAGGCCGTGTACATGCCACACTCGAATGACGTCACTTTATAAACAGACGCGCGCTGTCACTAGGGCCACGGAGGGTCACTAGGGCAGTGACTCTCTGAATTTCCACACCCGGTTTCAGAGCTGTGCTTCGGCTTTCACGGTATAATATCCCCCGCGAAGGACCCTCGTGGGTCTGACTTCCTAAACAAATGCCCGTGTCTGAAGACATATTGTCAGCGCAGGACAGGCCTCCGAAGGCATTTAATTCAGACTGCATGTGAAAGCATTTCCAGCTTCCATTAGCCCAGAGTCTTCCAGTAATAACCGATAGGCCTCCCGCACTTACGCAGCAGGGGAGCCCCGGCGCGCTCCCAATTATGGGCCCGTTGCCTGGAACCCTTGCACCGTAAGCTAATATTTCAGTAATGTGTTTACCGGGGAGCGGCCGTATCTTAACAGCGACACGGAGCGGGCTGGGGGGGGGGGGGGGAATGGGGGCACGAGCGAGGAGAAGCGCACAGTGCGCGTGACCACAGAGGTGGGGAGCGGACTGCGGGGAGTGCGCGAGCGAGGAGGAGCACACAGTGCGGGTGACCACAAAGGTGCATGACGGGTATGGCCTGCCAGCCCAGCCTAATTTGCCCTTTCCCACTACAACACCTTATGTTCTCGCTAGTCTCCAGCGTTGTCTCTGCAATTACACAAATAACACGTCCCTGTGGCTCCTCACAGCCTTAAGTCTCTCACGCCGAAGCCAAAATAGACAGTTATCTTCAACAAGTTAATAAGTACAGCTAGACCAGCCAAGACATTTTCTGGGCGAGACAAGCCTTGAACAGAAGCTTGCGCCTTGGGCGGATAGAAAGTTGGGGCTGTGCTGTTGAATACAAGACCTGACGTCACTTCCTCGTTTCAGAGAGGCATGGCAGCAAAAGAGACAAGCCGTGAGCGTGCACATCCAGAACTTCCGGTTTCGGGATGTGCACGCTCACGACTGTCGTGGGGCGGGACTTCCTTGGACTTCTGTCTACTGCGAGAGGAGCAGTGGCAGCAGAAGTCGGGAGTGGCGGCTGATGCGGTAAGTGGGGGGGGGGGGGCAGCGGCGGAGTGTGTGTGTGTGTGCGTGTGTGCGTGCGTGCGTGTGTGCTTACGTGAGTGTGAATGTGGAGCAAGAGATGTGCACGGCTCCGGGAGGCTGGGCGTGCGCGTCCACGATGTGCAATCGGCGCTCGTGCACCAGTCTGTCTCCCTTGAGGAGCAACTCAGCTACAATAGGTCGAGAGAGCTCGACCTAAAAAACGACTCCAACACCACCACCCTTCTGGCCAACCTGGCCAACCTCGGACTCGAACAACTTGTCAATACCCCCACCCACTATGCCGGACACACGCTCGACCCAATCTTCACCTCCAGCAAGCACATCTCCTTCAATCACACCACAGCCCTCCACTGGACGGACCACAGCTGCGTTCACTTCAACTACAAAAAGACCACGACCCATAACCCCCCACAACCTATTCCCTGAAGAAACTGGACCAAATTACCACGACCAGCTCTTCACATCGCTACACCAAAACCCTCCTGCCAAATCATCGGACCCAAACCAAGCAGCCACCAACCTCACACAATGGATTACCCACAGCGCAGACGAACTAGCACCCTTGAAGAACCATCAAATCAAGCAAGGTAACAAAAAAGCCCCCTGGTTCAACAATGACCTTAAGAAATCCAAGAAGTTATGTCGCACCCTCCAGAAAGCCTGGAGAAAAAACCCTACTACTCACAACCTGACCACCTTCAAGAACGCTACCCGCAAACACCACCAACTGATCCGATCCACCAAGAAATCTGCATTCAAGGATCGACTTGACAACAACGCCCACAACGGCAAGGAACTATTCAACATCGTCAAAGAATTTACCAACCCCACCGCCGGCACCAACGACATCACTCCCTCCCAAGACCTCTGCGATTCCCTAGCCTCTTTCTTCTACAACAAAATCGCCGACATACATAACAGCTTTGAAAACCAGTCCGGGGACCAGTCCACTGCACCCACCCCCGAAACAACACCCCCCTCTAACAACCTTTGCGCCTGGAACCCAATCACCACTGAAGACACCATCCGCCTGATGAATTCCATCCACTCAGGATCGCCAACCGACCCATGTCCCCACCACATTTTCAACAAAGCAGACTCCATCATCGCACCCTATCTCCGAGACGTCATCAACTGCTCCCTCAACTCGGCTACCTTCCCGGAAAGCTGGAAACATGCCGAACTCAGCGCCCTCCTGAAGAAACCCACAGCAGACCCCACTGATTTTAAGAACTACCGCCCCATATCGCTCCTCCCATTCCCTGCCAAAGTCATAGAGAAAGCCGTCAACAGTCAGCTCGCCGCCTTCCTCGAAGCCAACAGATCCCTCGGCCCCTCACAGTCCGGCTTCCGAGCCAAACACAGCACCGAAACCGCCCTCATCGCAGCAACAGACGACATCCGAACTCTACTGGACAACGGAGAAACAGGTGCCCTCATCCTACTTGACCTCTCCGCAGCTTTCAACACAGTCTGTCATAGCACCCTCATACAACGCCTCAGCAACGTCGGAATACAAGGAAAAGCATTGGACTGGATCATCTCGTTCCTCGCCGGAAGAACCCAGAGAGTCCGCCTCCCCCCTTTTAGATCAGAGGCCACCGAAGTCATCTGCGGCGTTCCACAAGGATCATCACTCAGTCCCACCCTCTTCAACATATACATGAGTCCCCTCACATCCTTCGCACGCCAACACTACCTCAACATCATCTCCTACGCAGACGACACCCAGCTGATCCTCTCCCTCACCAAAGACCCAAACACCGCCAAAACCAACTTACATGAAGGAATGAAAGAAGTAACCGAGTGGATGAAGAACAGCCGTCTAAAACTGAACTCGGACAAAACCGAAGTCCTCATCTTAGGATCATCCCCCTCCGCCTGGGACGACTCATGGTGGCCACCGACCCTGGGAACCGCACCCATACCTACGGACCACGCACGTAACCTGGGCTTCATCCTGGACTCCTCCCTCTCGATGACCAAACAAGTCAACGCCGTCTCATCCTCAAGCTTCAACATCCTACGCATGCTCAAAAAAATCTTCCGATGGATCCCCACCGAAACAAGAAAGACAGTCACCCACGCACTGGTCACAAGCCGACTGGATTACGGAAACACCCTTTACGCCGGAACCACGGCCAAACTACAGAAAAAAACTCCAACGCATCCAAAATGCCTCAGCTAGACTCATACTGGACATCCCCCGTCAAGCTCACATTTCCGGTCACCTGAAAGACCTCCACTGGCTCCCCGTCAACAAGAGAATAACGTTCCGTCTCGTCACCCACGCACACAAAGCCCTCTACGACCTAGGACCCGAATGCCTCAACACGCGACTGTCCTTCTACAGCCCCACCCACCAACTACGATCATCCAATCAAGCCCTCGCCGCAATTCCGCGCATCCATAGATCCACCATGGGAGGAAGAACCTTCTCCTACTTAGCGGCCAAAACCTGGAATTCTCTCCCCACCCACCTCCGCCTTGTACAGAACCACCTCTCCTTCAGAAAGCAACTTAAAACTTGGATATTCGATCAGTAAAATACCCCCCCCCCTCGCGCCTTGAGACCCTCTGGGTGAGTAGTGCGCTATACAAATCTCTGAACTTGAACTAGGTCAGATTAGTGGTAGCAACCCGCTAAATTCGTCAAATCTCCTTACCTCGATATTTCCTTTTCCTGCTTACTCCAGAGTCCGTCCTTGGTCGCGTTTCACAGATAAATGAAACTGACCTTGGATTCTGTTGCTTTTATAGTGTCCTGACACTAATCTATCAAACATTGCTAGCACCTGTGTGTTCCTGCGCCTGATGATGACAACCAAGACTCTGTTACTGGAACCGCCATCTTAGAATGGCCGGTGAATGCAATATCTCATATACATTATCTAATTAGGACCTCCGTTTCACCTCTATGAACATTATTACAAAAGTGATACCACTCTGAAAGCATTTCTCAGTTATATTAAGGTTGCGGCCCTAGTGTATAAAGAATATATATCTATGGTTTGGAGCACGACAATTAAATATCGATCCCTCAGTGAATCCATTATCTTTTTCACGTTAGGGATAATTTTAATACCGTCTTGCTAAAGGCTACATCGTCTTAGATATAATATAATAATATGGAATTGTAACTGCCTCATTACTCATCTGGCTCACCTTTACTATCTATTAAATTGTTAGTTTATATCTAAGGACCCATGTCAATGGATACGCCACCTTGGATTGGTGTATCACTAGCAACCCATGTAAATGGATCCGCCATCCTGGATTGGGAACTAACTATCAGCCCATTCCTACTAACAAATGTATCCTTATTAGTATGTTCATTTTCAACTTTCACCGGCTCATTTTTACCCTATTTCTCCCTTTCTGGCTATTAATTTCTTAATTTTGGGGTTTATCAACAGGGCCCCCTTGAGGATAGAACTGCTGAATTGGTTAGTTAAATAAATACAGCATCGTATATCCCTTTGTCTAAGCTTCAACTCCATCACGCCTCAGTTTCCCGATTCATCTATAATGAAACACTATCCTAGTGGTTATATTGAGATTGTCTCTAATCAAGACATCATACTCTAGTGCTGTACATTTATTCCTATGCTATATCAATTCACCATCACTAAGATCGAACACGCATCAATACATCCGTAGCTTGCTATAATTATCATTGCAGAATTAATTTCATCCATTCTTCTCTTGTGTTCAATCCTCGTTCTACAGTGTTTAAAATCAAGATGTACCATTGTTCTCGTTTTTTTCTCTTGGTTTCCAAGCTTCCTAATCTTCTATTGGTAGTTATCTTCTCTATCACAAACCACTCAAATTCTGTGTGTTTGTGGTTGAGTGCACTGTAATGCTCCACCAACGGGGCATTATGTTTGTTCATCTTTAAAGCTGACCTGTGCTTTAACATCCTTAGTTTGAGTTCCCTCCCTATTTCTCCCACATACGCTAAGCTACACGGGCAGTGTATTAGGTAGACAACATTGCAACTACTGCAGTTGTTATGATCCCTCGCAGTCAGACTGTACCCAATGCAAGTTAGTGTATTTGCTACTATACAATGGGCACAAAAGGGAACATGTTCCACATTTGTGATTACCAAGAACTCTACCTTTGTGCAGAGTGTTCTGTATCATGGTTCGAGTGGATCTGTATGTCTTGACCAGACTTATGCAGATGTTGTAATTCCTTTTAAATCCAAAAAGAGGTTTAGGAGTTTAATCTCATTCCCTGAACTTAAAATACTGCAGTTCGAGTTCACTACATTCTTCAATTTATTGCTTATGTTACAGAACTGGCTTACAAACACAATTTTGTCATTAGATCTGTCCTGATTTTTATTGTTTCTCTCCACAGGGTTCTGCTCTAACAAACTTTCTCTTTGTAGAACCTAAACACATGTTTTATTAATCTCTTTGGGTATCCCCGATCTAGGAGTTTGCTCTTTAGGTTCTCCGAGTGTTCCTCCGTAATCGGAGGAACTACCCAAAAGGAATGTTATCTCTCTGTGCTTGCAGATGATAACTTTTGTAATGCAAAAGTGTGTTTTTGTCAGTGGATTTAAAGAAGAGTTCAACTGCCAAAGATCCTTGCACATTTTTAACGGTAATATCAAGCAAGTTCACAAAGCTGTTGTTATACACAGCTGTGAACTTTAGATTTTGGTCACCTAGATTCAACCACTCCAGGAATTGTAACAAAGTTGATTCATCTCCTTCCCATATGAAGAAGATATCGTCAGTGAAGCGGCGCCATATCAATACATTCTCACGGAATGGTGCCGCTTCATTAAAGATATCTCTATCTTCAAACTTACCTCCATACAGCCATGCTAAGCTGGGGGCACAGGTGCCCCCATGCTGGTCCCTTTGCACTGAAGATATAAATCGTCCTTGAATAAAAACCTGTTGTTCTTAAGTACCAAAGTGAGGCATTCCAAAATAAAATCTTTATTTGCACCTTTCAAGTCACTTTCTGTTAGGATTTCTTTGATTACTCTAATAGTGTCATCCTGGGGATATTTGTTTACAACGCTTCTATGTCGAGGGTTACCAGCCATTGGTTGATGTCATTAAATGTGGTACCCTCGATCATAGAAATAATGTGCGCTGAATCACATACATATAACCTTTGTTTCAACACTAATGGTTTATAAAAAGTGTCCACATATTTACTGAATGGTTCTAATAAAGACCAATACAGCTCACTATCGGCTGCATCAGAGGATTATTTAAATTTTTATGGATCTTTGGTAATCCATAGATCGCCGGTATGATCGCATTGTCACTCTGTAAAAATTTGTGTTCAGCTTCACAGATCCAATTATTATCATTGGCTTTGGTGCGTATCCTATCCACCTGTCTTTTCAACATCTCAATTTTAGTATTCGGGAACTCTGAAGTAGTGGTCCCTAATGTCAAGTAGTGGTAACATGCTCCTTTCGTAGTCTTCAGTGTCGAATACCACTACCCCACCACCTTTATGCTGGCTTGATTGTAAGACTAGTATCATCTTTCAATGTTCTCATGGCTATTTTAAGGTCTTTCGACATGTTGTTAAGATCAGGATGTGCCACTCTAAATATTTTTCTAACCTTTGTTTCCACTACATGTTCAAAGATTTCCACATTTTGCAGACCTGTGTGATTGCAGGTGTAAAAGTGGACGTCCCACTTAACCCGGAAATATTCTCTTATGCTGTGTAGTCCCTACCTTCAAAAAATCTATTTAGCTTAATCTTTCTAAAAAAGTTCTTCAAATCTTTTTCAAGTAAAAATGTATTATCATTGGAAGTGGGAGCAAAAGTAAACCCTCTCTCTAATACATCCATTTCATCCGTCGTCAATTCCCTCTTAAAGAGGTTGATTATAGGGATGTTGTTGCTGACGTGATAATTAAACGGCAATATCTCTGGTTCCTTGTTTTTAGATATTGCCCCCTTCCCTGATTTTGATTTAGGTTGTAATTTGTTCTCGTTCCTCTCCTCTGGCGTTGGTCTAAAAAATCACTATAGTTACCCCGAGGTGCAGAGCCCCCTTAGTCAGTACCAGAGGCTCCTTCATCTTCATTACTGGAACCAGAGGTTTCTGAGAAGGTGACACCCTTATTCCCCCATCTAGAGTAGACAGGTCTCTGTTCGTATTGTCTCTCCCCTCTCTGTTCCCTGGTTTGTTGGAAATAATCCTTGGTGGTATTAGGGTAAACTAAATCAAGACTACATTTGTTTATATCTTTCTTTAGTTTAATGTTTTTTTTATCTATAAGATATTCTTTATGTGAGAAGTTGGCCTGGTACATGATGCTCACTAGTTCTAGTGATCACCTTGTACCATGCCAAGCAACCCTTATGATGATTGGTTGTAAGTCAATCTTATAGACCAGCTATCCTAGTGGTAGCGTGGACAAAGCAGTCTTAGGCTAAACTCTGAAAGGCATGTGAAGCAAGCTGTTTTACCATATACAACCCCCTTGAATACCAAATGAAAGGACACCACACAGATATATATTGAAAATATATATATATTTATTAACTACAAATATCCCCTATACTCTTATGAGCACAGAAGCACAAGCGTTAAAACAAAACACAGTTAAAATACACAAAAGTTGCACAATATGGATGAGGGCGGGTGGCCACTCAAACCATATATTAAGAAAGTGGTATCGGGAAAGGCCCGCGGGACTCGGGTGCAGTGTTTAAAGTGCACGCATTCACCAATGCATTGTCTATGGTGCGTAAAAGTTACGAAGTTAGTGTTTTAGGAACCTTCCGAGTGACCTAGAGGAGTGAACTTTAGACACAGACACTAGAGATGTGTACCAGTGTAGGAACACCGACGTTGCTGAGTTACCTCACCCACAGGAAGCGGGTGCACAGGTGCGAAGTAGTGTTGGGTTTCGTCACGCAGGTCGATGGTGCTTGGAGCTGAAGATGCTGCAGGCGGCTCGATGTGAAGAGTTCCGGTGGATCCAAGGGTGGATCTGAAGTGGTGAAGACCTGAAAGCAGAGGGGATAATGTTCAAAGTCACTAGCCAGTGACTACCGTGGAACCAGATTGGAACCAGGCGATGTTGGGTGCAAACAGGCGATGAGTTGTAGCTTCTCTCAGCAGCCACGTGGACACGAAGAGGTCGAGGACGTCCAGGAGTCGATCACGAGCTGTGCCACAAAGGCTCTAGCTGATGGCGGTGTCGGTAACTTGATCAGAGCAAACAGGCCTTGGCTAATGCAAGCCACGCAGGAAGTGAAAAAGGCTTATCACTCGGACCAGCAAGGTCAGAGCGGGTGCTCCTTTTTACAGGAGTGAGGGCAAGTCGGGAGCAACCATACCCGCAGTGTAGATTGTAGGTTTTGTTGCCAAGATGGCCGCTGACCACGTGGCAAGTGGCCGGGATGGTGCGTCAAGTGGCACGATGCAAAAGGGCCCCACGCAGATCGTGGAGATGCTGGGGGGGCTGATCTTCGGTGCAAGTGTTGCTCGGTTGTGGGGCTTCTCAATCTTCAAAGCACAGCGTCGAGGGTGCCTCGGGTGCTGCGCAGTCAGCTTCTTGGGGGTCTTTTGAGATGTCCGGTCCCACGTCTCTCGGTGCCTCCATGGGTCCCTTCTTTGCAGGGACTGTGGATCGGGCTGTGAGAAGTCTGGGAGTCTGGGTCTCGTCAGGCTCTGGGCTCGGGCACCGGCGGGAGGCGGCGGCAAAGCAGACGTTGAGTTGCTGGATGGTGCCTGTGTTCACAGGGTGGCCACTCCTAGGCCACAAGGGAGATGCTCTTCAGTCTTCTGTGCAGCAGAATGTCGAAGTCCGGCGGCTTCTTAGTTTTAAGTTGATTTCAGGATGATCCGAGGTACTATGGCACTGCTCCCACTCTTATTCCCAATCGGAGGGGTCGATCACCTGCTAGGTCCCTCCTCTGGGTGGGACCAGGAAGGGGGGCGGTTACACCCCCTTTCCTTTGTCCAGCTCCTCACCAGGCCTGGGTCTGGAAAGTCCCAGGACCGGTTTGGACTGGCTTATGCACGGGGACACCTTGTGTGCCCCGGGCATGTCTGATTCTATTCAGCCCTGGCCTACCCAATACACAAAATCCTGTCTGGGGTGGTGCTTGCACCTCCCAAGGCAGGAAACCCTTTGTCCAAGCCTCCCTCGCTGGAAGGACTCCCAGCAGCAGGAGGTCAGCTTTGTGTCTGTGGTGGCAGCATCCATTGTGTGATGCTGAGGCTCTGGTTAACTTTAACCGGGGGTAAGGCTCTGTACATGTTGTGTCCCTCTAGAAGGGTGGAATGCTATCCCCGTCGGCAGAACTGTTGAGGGGATAGTATTCCAAATCGTATGACACCTTACTCGACATGTTTTGATAAAGCCAAACCAAAGTTAGCATATAATCGCAAGGATTATAATGCACTTAAGAGTATATGGTATGGCAATATCCTGAAACAGCTAAGGGAGTTGTTCCCGACAGCTGCAGACAGGCTCAGCTCATGCTAGAGCACCATCTCACAAGAAACCACGCACTCTGCCCCCAGGATTGCAGGGGCCTTCCATAGGAATGGCTTATAGGTTAACATGTGTCCAGTTAAGGTTAGATATAGGGATACTATATCTAAGCAAGAGGTGATTACACCAACTTACCCCAGCTGAGTGATCAGCCAGTTGTGTCAAAATATGGAGACCAGGCCAGGGGTGGCACAATACATGCTGCAGCCACTGGTAGGCCTTGGCTACACCTATACCCTGGGTACCTATGGTACACTGTTACAGGGGCCTATAAGGTGAACCAGTTCCAATTGTGTATGCACCTAAGGTACATGGAGTCCATTTTAAGGAGAGAGCAATCAGCCTGGGGCCCTGAATAGCAGGATCCCAGGCCAACTATGTCAAAAACCAGCTAAACACCAGGCAAAAAGTTTGGGGGTAACCATAGTCAGATATCCACCTTCCTACACTTTATAACCATTAACTTCTTGATTTAGCTAATCTAATTTTTTCTTTGCGCCCTCCAACGCTGTACTTTCCATTAGAACCCTTTCATTCTCCTCAATCTCTTGTTTTTCTAGGATGATCATTTCCTGCGCTGTTTCTATCATTAATAAAATCCAATCGAGACTGCATCTATTCGCGATATGCGTCCATACTTCTAAGAACTTTTTGTTCTCCACGAAAAGCCCTGGTTCATTCCTCACCTGTAACCCTATGGGTATTACCCTTGCTTTTAAATATTCAATGAGGAACTCTGCGTGTAATTCTGTACGTCTTAGTTTCTTTTTCAAGTTCAGGGCTTTACCTCATTTATCATTTTTTCCTGTTACTACAACTTAATTTTGTTACCTGTTTTTAATGAGGTCCTAATTATTTTATTGAATTGGTCCTCTGTGAACCCGAACGTATTAAATGGGTCCATACTGGCAGATTTTTAATATGGGATTATTCCTTGCTGTTAACTAACAGTCTTAGAAAGAGAACTCTCCAACCAATTGGTTGTACTGGAAAGGTTGAAACACTAAATTTACACCCTCTACACAAAGCAGACTAAGGGGCCGATTCCGATTTCGGCCGGAAGGGCTCCGAATCATGTTCGGAGCCCTTCCGACCGAATCGGTCACTGCCGGCGGGATTCCTTTCCGACCGAGCCATTCTGATGGGCTCGGTCGGAAAGGAATCCGACTCGGATTTCTGGATTGCGGATGACAGGCTCGGAGAGCCTGTCCGCAGTCCAGAAACCATCCAGTATTCCCCCGGTCGCCTCTGTACGATGGCAGCTTTTCACTGCCTTTTCGTGACGGTCTGTCCGGCACAAAAAGGCAGTCGGAAGCTGTCTCTGGGGCCCCCCAGCAAGGCCCCCATGGGTGTGAGGCTGCCGAATGGCGGCCTGGGGGTACCTATGGTGCCTCTCGGTTGATCCCTGCACCCGGTGGCAGGCACCTTGGGTGCCGGCGACATGGATGAACTGCACCCCTGCTTTCTACATTGCAAGCATGCTTTCCGGTCGGAAACCATGCTTGCATTGTAAGGTATATGAATGCGACCGAACCCTGTTCGGTCGCATCGTACTAGCATAGCTGTAACCGACGACAGCAGGTCGGTCGGTAACAGCTCTTGTCCGATGTCGGACAGATTCAGGTCCGTCCGACATCGGAATAGGCCCCTTACTAGTAGGTGACTAACTTGAGACTTAGCCAAAATTATTGGTTGCCTCTACATGTATTACTACAGGTACAGTAAGAACTGGGAAATTTGTTTAAAAATTGCCTTGTATTTCCTGTATTTTTCTATTTTTTGTGTGCATTTTTTCTAATTAAATTTATGCGAAATTGATAGTGGAGCCATCACTTTGCTCGGTAACCACTAACGCTCCAGGCAAGCGGGTTTGTCCAGGCTATATACACTAGCTAAGTAGTATTGAGTTGCTGTTACCACTCTTGCCCCAGCCTAAGCCGATTAGCAGGCGAAGCTAGTGTACCTATTGCATTAGTTATTAAAAATGGAGAAGAGAAAGGCCACGGAGACTGTTGCAGGTAGAAGTAAAGTACCTAAAACAATAAAAACAAAACAAAAACCGCAGCATTAAAACTACACATTAGCTGCAATCGATGATTTCATTGAGGAGGTCGAGTTGATATTATCTAATGGGAAGAAGACATCCAATAATAGCATCCAAAAAGATTTCTCGTACTATAGCAAACAGGACAAGCCCAGTTGCCCAAAATCCCTGACATGTAGCATTATTGTCCATCGTAGTCACGTTGAGGCAGGCACACAGAGTCCAATCCTGCCAACGGCCCATGTGACGAGTGACCCCCCTTGACCTAGCGTCCCTGTGTCTGGTATACTTTCCCCTAGTGAACATAGGAATAGTAGCAGTGACATGGTAACCGTAGTCTGTTCAAATAGATTCGCACCCTTAACAACATTGGAGGATTCAGTATGCTCAAGTCAAACAAAACAGGTTCAAAGCAACAAGTTAAAACTAAGTAGGGGTAAGGACAAGGGGATCAAGGCCGACAGAATAGGGAAAACTGAAGATACTACAGAGCTGCATCAGAAACTAAATACCTTGAAGGATGAAGTTTCAGCCTTAAAAAAACTAATTGGGGATTTATTACTTTGAATTAGCACCCCAGTGAATGTAAGTGCACTGAGCAATAAAAAACATTCTAACGAGAAATTAAACAATCCTCAGAACAATAGCTCCTGAGGTGCATGTCCACCTGGTCTGCCTCAATCTTTCACTTCAAGATCCAACAAAAGTTGCGCTGACCATTTAGTCCATTCCAAATATTCATTTCCTCCATTTGAATTCAGTAACCACCAAGAACATATCGGTCCGAGGCCCAGGATGCTCTCTGCAGCTAGACATGATGGACCACAGGCAATACTCTCAGATATTTATAATTCAATTAATGTATGTAAATGTAAATGTAAATGTATAGGCATTTATATAGCGCACTACTTACCCATAGGGTCCCAAGGCGCTTCGACCGCTGCGAAACCCTTCCTGGCTTCCCTGAGAGATGGTCCCTTAATGGGTATCTCCAGGGTGAGACCAGGCATCCCCGGCGGTCTGGTGGGGCCGTTAGTGAAGATGAGGCAAGCTAATGCCCAGAGTTGCCGAGTGTGATCGCTGATCAGAGTGGGCACCGAGGCGAGAGAATTATCGAGTCCGCTGACCGTGGTCCAGAAACCTGCCGCGCCGGGAATCGAACCCTGGTCCCGGTCCGTCCTCCGCTCTCGGGTCTGCCGCCTCTAACCAGTGAGCCACACATTAATCCCAACTTCGTAAGAACTAAATGGACAGGACAAAATCCTAGATCTAGCCAGGAGTGTATAGGATATCCACAGCTGCCTAAACGCTATCCTGTACAACAATACACCACAAACCTTATGCAGAACAAAACGAACATCTACAATGTTTACATGGTAAATGTCCTAGATTAAAGCAGGGCACTGGGGAGGATGAGGAGTCAATAAAGAATAATGCAATACACTGGATTAGAAGTAGGCGAAAATGCTTCTCTGTCTTAAGATCCGATATATTAAAAGCTGAATGCCTCCATCAAGAATCCGGGAGTTTGGACGACATAAAGCTAACTTACCAAGCAAAATACATTGCAGATAGTTTGATAATCTTAAACTTGCGCACACACTCCCTGTTCAAATCTAGAATTTGCTTCAGGCACAACAAAACTACCCCATAGAAGAACAACAGCGCCCTACATGCTGCTAAGGAAAACAACAGACTAGACCAAGTAGATTGACTAAGCGAGCTAGACCTAGCCAATATAAGTGTTAAAACTACGGCAACCACCATAGATAACCTGTGTTTCCCAATAGTGCCTGAACCTATGGATGGCAAATATACGGGTACACAAAATATACCCTTACCTGTCAGTGTGGCTAGCGAAGTTACACCTGAGCGCATCCTTGAGATGAGTTTGGAGACAGCTCTGGAAAATCTGAAGAGGATACTTTGGAACGTAGCTGTGCTTAACCAAAAACCTTTAACCCCAGACTACCAGAAATATATCGAAAATTTCAATCTTTGCCTTTTCCAGAAAACCCGGCTAAAGGAGCCACCACACAAATTAGAGGATAGGACATTCTGCATAGAAGCCCTGCCATCAAAGAAAGGGATAAAGATACGTTTAAATGCCAAAGCAGAAGTTATGAACATTAACTCCCCAGATATCTTAGGGCTAAAATTGAATCCCCCAAATACTATTCAGCTATATCCTTTTAATGTTTATATAAGACCAAGACAACCCTTCAAAGAATCACCAGTCATCCACCAGTTAGATGAAGTAAATGTAAATGTACATGTATTTATATAGTGCAAATCACTGACCGAGGTCGGTATCTAAGCGCTTGCTTAGGGAACCCGTCCTGGTATTCCCCTGTGAGATAACCCCGGCAGGGTATCCACAAGGTGAAAGCCAGGCATCCCACCGCGAGGGCCCGTTGTGGAGATAAAGCAAGCTATTGCCCAGAGTCGCAGAGTGTGAACCCGTGAGTCGACAAGGCACCGGAGTGAGAATTATCGAGTCCGAGGAATTTTTTAGCCCAAGACCCGCTGAGGAGGGGAATTGAACCCAGGTCCAGGGCCGATCTCAGCTTCCGGGTCTGCCGCCTCTAAACCCTGAGCCACACTTCTCCAAGTGTTTGAATCTATTGACACAATGAAGTCGTTCTTGTGGGGGCCGATTTTAACTGCAGCTATGAACCGATGGTGGGGTTTGAAATTATCTTTGAGGTGGAGGAGCAGGCTAGTGGTATACTCCCTCTAGCCACAAACTCTCAGGTTCCACACTCCTCTGCGGCAATGCAATTAGTCAACTTCACTATAGAAAGAGGTTTGAGGGCCTGCAATGGACGATTCCTCACAGATAATCAATGTTCGAACACCTTTGCTAGAGGCAAATCTATGTCTAGAATCGATTATGTAGCGGTTACCATAGAGCACTGGGGATTCATCCAGAATTTTAAGGTAGATAACAGAGGGGAGAACGACCACTTCCCATTATGCCTAGTCTTGTCAGGGGGGCTATTTACTACCCATCCATTTTACTCTAACAACTCGGGAAAGGGTCTCCCGAAGTTGACAGTAAGTAACAATCGAAGATCAATCTAATGGCCTGCCATTGTTGATCAAGTTGAACCTCTCACAAGCATCTACAATCCTTACTGCAATGTACTCTTCCTCTATACCAACATAAGCCCAGAGTCCATTCCCATAGCACAAATCCATCACTGTTTGGCAGAATCTTCTTGAACAAAACTGCAAAGAGAGGCCGTACCCTAAGATCCAACTGCCAACCTTGAAGTTGAAGTTAAAACATTTATAAAGCGCTCGTATACCGAATGGTTTCTTGGCGCTGAGGACGGACATACCGGAAGAGCAGGGAGGGAGGCCGCCTATTGAGAAAAAGCGCCTGAAAAGTGCTGGGTCTTGAGAGCCCTGCGAAAGATCGAGTAGGAAGCAGCTGTCCTAATACTGAAGGGAAGAGCATTCCAAAAGGTCGGGGTCAGGGTAGAGAATCTCATGTCGCCATGTTTTTTCTTCCTAAATCGGGGGACACACAAGAGGAGCTTGGAGGAGGACAGCAGCTCCCTGTTAGGAACATAAGCTGCGATTTTTGAAGCTAGAAATGCTGGCCCGCTGCCTGCTAAGACCCGAAAGATCAAGCATCCCATTTTGAACAAAGAGCGTTCAGATAGTGGTAGCCAATGTAGGGATTTTAGCAGAGGAGTGACATGATGATGTTTGGGCAGTTTAAAAATTAGACGAGCGGCTTGATTCTGAATCAATTGGAGACGTCGCAGCTCGTATGCTGGGGCCCCGGCATATAGCGCATTGCCATAGTCCACGCAAGATACAATCATAGCTAGTAATTTTCAGGGCAGCAGTGGAAAAGAAGCAAGAGATCTTGCGTATAACGCGGAGTTTGAGGAAACAAGTAGATACCACGGCGCTTATTTGAGAGTGGATAGAGAGATCAGAGCTGACTCTTATTCCAAGAGTTTTAATGGAAGTAGAGGGAGAGGGAGAGGGGCCCAAAGAGGGGGCCCAGAATGTAGAGGACCAGGGACTGGAGATGCCACCCGTGAGTACTAGCTCGGTCTTATCGGGGTTCAGTTTAAGATGATTGGAATTCATCCAGTCCCTGATAAAGAGCATTGTGGATTGAACGTTAAGAGCAGAAGCAGAGGAGGAAGAAAGATTGAAGATGAGTTGGAAGTCATCGGCGTAAACACCATGACGTCCAGTGACTGAAGGGCAGAGATGAGAGGAAGGATGTAGAGATTAAAGAGTAAAGGAGAAAGAGACGATCCCTGGGGGACACCAGAGGAGACCGAGTGAAGGGGAGCGGAGAAACCAACCAACTGGACTGCCTGATGGCAGTTTTCTAGGAATGAGGTGACCCATGCCAAGGCGGTTACCCGAATGCCCGCGCCCCTGACACGATCGAGCAAGATGGTATGGTCGACCGTGTCAAAGGCAGTAGACAAGTCCAGGAGAACCAGGGCCTGAGGGGAATTGATGTCAGGACCACCTCTAAGCTCATCTAGTACAGAGAGGACAACAGACTCTGTGGAATGAGCTGGACGAAAGCCCGCCTGGTGAGGATCTAAGAAAAGGGTTTCCTCAATAAAGGAACTAAGGCAAGTGGTGACGTGGGTCTCCAGGATCTTTCCAAAAAATGGAGTAGGGAAATGGGGCGGAAATTAGAGAGAGAGGAAGGGTCTGCTCCAACCTTTTTCAGGATGGGAACAAATTTTGCCGACTTGAAAAAGTTAGGGACCGTCCCCTGTGTGAGAGAGTCTTTGAGGAGGGTCAACGGGGGTTCAGGGCAAGCTGAAAAGACCTCTCTGAGTAAGTGGGCAGGGCAACTGTCAGAAGGAGAGCCAGTTTTGACCTAGGGGAGTAGGGAAAAGAAAGTTTCATGAGCAATCAGGGGGAATTGCTCCAAGAAGTAAAGGTTAGACGGGGGCTCTGGGTAGGAAAAACTGGGAGGGGTGGGAGAAATATTGGATTTAATTGCCACAATTTTTTCAATGAAATAGTCGTTTAGGGAGTCGCAGAGGATTTGGGAAGGGGCCGGTTTGAGGGTGACTCTATCAGAGGTAGACAGGTAGTGGACAATAGAAAATATTTTCTTAGGTTTGTTGGCGGCGAGGAGGACCTTGGTGGAAAAAAAGTCCGATTTGGCTTAACAAAGAATGCTCTTCGGCTAAGCAAAGACTCTTACTGGCCCTTGAAACCAATAATATGCCACAAATTAGGTATCTTAGGGCATAATACAATAGAGCGCAGAAGAAAGCAGTAAGGAACTGGGAAGATGCCAATTAGAATGACCTTATTACTGCGGCCAGACTTAAGGATCACTCTTTATTCTGGAGAATAGTTGGACACAGCAGTAGAGGGTGTAATAACGGCAAAGACCACTTCCTTTACCCCGGCACTTGGCATAGACACGTCTCTGATTTATATGCTATGATCTATGATCAATGAGACGGATACAAACCCCACCAACTTAGTTGAACTCTCTCCCGATAACATGTCTAAAACAATACTACAATTTTGCATTGAAGAAACAAGACTAGTGTCATACACTAGTTATTGTCTCTTCCCTACTGCTCAGATGGAATATGTGATGACCTCATAGAATGTTTGGGTGCCTGTGTGAATGTGGAGTGTCAGTTGGTGAATGCAGGCAGAGCAGCAGGGAGGCTGCTCCTGGTGGGGCTACGCTTCATAATCCTATATCCTTCTACTCATCTTTCCTGGAACTAAGCTACAATAAAGTAACCTTGTTTATACACTTGGCTCATGGAATTCCATTTGCAACATTTTGGCGACGAACTTGAAGAACCTGCACTTAGGAAGACCCTCCACAAAGGAGCTAACTAACAGAGGACTTTACTCGAGACAAAGGATCTAAGAAACAGAGGACTTTACTCAAGCTTTTGTAACTAAGGAACCAAAACATTGAAACTTTGAAGAAACGCACTGGTCTTCCCCACCAGTGTCCTTTTCTATCAGGACAGCCTTCAGCCTGTGCGTTTGTCATCCCACTACTGAGGACCCCGCTGTCACCAGGAAGTCTTCCAGGTGACACTACCTACAGCGTGGGCATGTCGTGTTCAAAGAGATGTTATAACAGCCTACTTGCCGATACTCTTATGCACGTGGTGCCAGGAAATGTGTTTCAAAAACTTCCTACATCTTGCTGGTAATCTTGCACTGTGAGAATCGTGAACAGCACATCAAGAAGTTAAGTAAACAGTGAAGGATGCAGTCTCAGTGCGTGGTGAAGTGTTATTGTTGAGCGACGGATTGCTTGAGTACATGCCCACTTGCGTGTCTTTCAACAGGCTACAATCTCGTATATGCGTGGGTATTTCCAGCTCTGCGTGCCTCACTTGTGAACCGCAACGTGTGCTAGTGCTTATTATCTTGGATTTGTTGCATTGCTGGCGTGAGACGGCTGTATTGGACATTGGGGTGGTCTTGTCTCCCCGCCTGCCTCAAGGAGAAAAGGATGTATTTGTTCTCAATTCGTTTTTTCATGTAGTTGACTTGCCTACAGTGTGGTTAAAAAGAAAACTGCTGCACAGCCATTCGAAAGTTCAAACTGGACACGCGCTCCTCACCTCTTCAAGCGGATCACCTGGAGAGTCTTGTGTGATGTTACCTTTCGTTGCTAGGCAGTCTTCATTACTGCCTTTAGATTTCTTCGAGAAAGAGCATGACTGGAGCCACTCGGCGTGAGTCTCCAGTGCGTGCCGCCATCTTACTTTTGGAGTCTACTGAGGTCATATGAAGCTCTCAGCATGGTACACTTTATGCCAACCACGTTTTTGTTCATTGCAGGACAATAAAGTTTATTCGAACGGCGTCATCATGCTGCATTGAGACATTACTGGTGCTTCCGCCAGTTTCTCCTCAGTAAGCTCTGCCCTTGTACGGTGCCCTGAGGCAGCGTCCTCCTTCAGTCAAGAGCCATGGCATGGGGCATTTTGTTTGAGCGGTTGGTGATTTTCTTGCTTCACTGCAGCTGAAGTTTTTCTTCTTGATGAATTGTCGGTTCCCCTCTTCACCAGGTGCAAAAGGCCAATATCTGCGCTCATGAAGTTTACTGCTTAAATAGCTGGAGGACTGGTTGGCGACATCTTCACTAAACTTTTTAACAAAGGCTTCACGTCAGGCTGAAGACCTTGGGTGAGAGACCGCTCACCTGAGCTGGAGACTTTCTTTTCATTATATTGCTGGCCATTATAATGCATGTCTCTTTTAGTGTGTGTGCTCTTAAGGTCGTAGTTTGTGCATAGGGTCCATATAAGTTGTTGGGCAGCCCTCCTTCCAGTTTATACTGCACTATGTACCCATCTTTGGGGAAGTCATGGGGGTGGTGTACCCTGTCCTGAGGAGGTTTAGTGGGTGGTCGCTGCCTCCGATTCAGTCTATGGTGCACTTTGTACCAATTTTTACACCGATTATGGATGTGGCGTACCTTGTTAAGGTGAGGTTGTGGGGCAGTCAGTGACTTAATTCTGTTCTTTAGGGTGACAGATACCCTGCGTAGTACCCGTATATGGGGAGGTTGTGGAAGCAGTCATTTCCCCACTTCAGTTTTCCAAGTATATAGAGTGTACCCATCCATGGGTGATGAATACCCTATGGTGTACCTTACAGTGGGGATGTTGTGAGGCCAGTCAATGCCCCAATTCTTTTTCCTAGGGTGATGTTTTACCCTACTGTGTACCCTTCATCTGGAAAGTTGTTGAGTCAGTTAATGTTCCATTTGAGTTTTCTAGTGTGACATATACTCTACGGTGTACACTTTAATGGGGAGATTAATGTTCCTTTTCTTTAGGTTTTGGGGGCAGTTAGCTTTTCTCTCTAGCATAAGAGTGTACCCTTTTACGGGGAGGCTGTGGGGACAGTGCGCATCCCAAAGTCATGCCCTTGCAATTTTGTTCTTCCCCAAGGGAGGGGGATGGGGCATGCCTAGTTATTCTTCCAAGTAAGTATTCTTCTATTTTTCATGATGTGTTACACCTGTTGTCTTATGCACTTTGAAGTGTTTCTTTTCATGCTTATGTTATTTCTAATGTATCTTACCTAATGATTGCTGTGCATTTCATGCATGTTTATTTACTCTGTTTCTTCTCATGCATGTACATTTTGTAATGTTTCTGTTCCCCTTTTCTGATGTATAGTTTATAATGACATTTCCACTATTGCACTCCTTTGCTGTTTTAAATTCCTAAGGAAAGAGGATGTGTCATAAACTAGTTATTGTCTCTTCCCTACTGCTCGGCGGGAGTGCGTGATGACCTCATAGAATGTTTGGGTGCCTGTGTGAATGTGGAGTGTCAGTTGGTGAATGAAGGCTGCTCTTAGTGGGGCAGCGCTTCATCATCTTATATCCTTCTACTCATCTATCCTGGAACTAAGCTACAATAAAGTAACCGTGTTTAAACACCAGGCTCATGGACTTCCATTTGCGACAACTAGCTATAGCCGCCATGAAATAAAGAAAAGCAGCCAGCCCAGACAAGATACTGGGGGATCTGTTTAAACATGCCTCAGATGTATGGGTGCTGTACGTGAATCTTCTAACTAATGCAGTGGCTGAGGGACACCTATTCCAGAATCTTGGAAGGGAGCGGAGATAGTACCTATCTACAAGCAGGGCAGTAAAGATGATCCAGCCAACTACAGGCCTATAAGCCTGATAGACTCTCTCCATAAAGTATACGCAAAGCAAATCTTGGGCAATCTAAGTGACTGGATACTAGAGAATTACATATTCTCGGCCTGCCAGGTGGGATTTAGACTAAGGAAAAGTACAGTCGACCAAGCCTTTAGACTTTCATGCATAACCTGGAAATATGTCAAGCTGAAACTTGGGTACATATACGTTGCTTCCAATGATTTGACAGCAGCGTTTGATCAATACCAAGAGATCTCCTATGAGGAACCCTAAGTAAGCAAGGTGTACCGGTGGAGATTTCATAACACATAACAAGACTTCACAAGGGTAATTTTGCTAAAGTACGATGGGGCACAGGAGGGGAACTCACTGAGGACATCCCCATTTGGGTTAGAATATGGACTACTGAAGAACTAAAACCATATACGCAAGCCCTGAGATAATTACTGGGACTTGCTATTCATTTAACATTCCCCTAGTTTACCTATGTGCGAAACTGGTTTTCAAAGTAGGGCCTGACCAAGTTCTGGGCAAACCCACATCGATTGACACAAGACTCAAAGAATGAGTTAAAGCATATTTATTGGGCTTTTATTGTGCACAAAGTCTGTTTAGGTTGCACTTTAGGGAGACTTACTACGCAATTTTTTGTCTCACAAAATGTTCCTGAGTTTTGAACAATTTCTGGTTGAAATTGAACACCAGCTAGCAAAAATTCTCTATCTGAAAATTCGATACAAGACACTTCACATTAACTCTTTCACAGCTAAATGGTCTACTATACAAGTTGTGGGAAGGGAATCTAAAAGTGCCTTGTTCTCGGTAGATGCGAACGAAGATATTGCGAATATTTAATTTTTGTGCCCTGAATAGGAAAACCCGAGAAGGAAGTGGAGAAAGCTGCTGTGCTTGGTCTGATGATGAGCTGTTTAAGGTAAAAGAGGAGGCTAAAATAAAAAAAGTATATTAAATTATTAATGTAATTTTATTATATTTTATATCACATTCTGTGTACTGTATTGGAACCCAGATTACATTCCTAAATCAATTAACTTGAAACTGTCTTTTCAGCATAATCAAATCTATTTAGTTTTAGTTTGGTGGTGATATCTTAGTATATAACGAATATACTGCTGTAACCACCATTTCCATTGCAGTCAAATTAATTACCTTGACTGTGTTACTCCAGAATGTATTTTGATAGTATGTATGGTAGATGTAAGGTGCCCACAGAAGTGGAAAAACTCTTGGACAAATCGAAAATGCTTATTCTGTAAATTTGCTATGTATGTGCACCACTGGTAATATTAACTCTGCTTTTAAGAACTTCTCTAAGTAATAATTGTGCAGCAATTAAATGTTATTGTTATGTTCTTTTAGGATTCTTTTAATTAAAATAAAGACAAATTGATGATGATGATGATGATGAAGTGGAACTTGCAACCCCATTACGATCTACCTATATCCACAAGATAGAGACTGGTTAATCTATACTTTTTCGTATCAATTTTAAATAATCCATGTATGACCAACCCAAATCAGTACCCTGAGAGAGCGAAAGCAAGACCTGATGCTTCAATGAAAACGCAGACATTAGCAGGATTTAACAGATTGGCATGATCATACATGACGGTGAAAAATCATTTTGTGAAATAAAATGAAGTCTGAATAAGTTCCTTAGTATTGTGTACTATAAAGAAAAATCTTTTGAAGTAAATAGGTGATATTGAATATATCAGTGGAGATCTATTGAGACTGTAAATAGATTTGTTTGAGACTACAAAATAGAGATTAAGATATATCTAATAATCTGTAAAGGAACAGCTACATTACTATCTAGCCCAGATGAAGTGCCTTCCCACAACAAAACATGTGATGGCTGTAGTGCTTTTTTTTAATATTTGACCATGAATTGGTGATCAATATTAGGAATAGATTCAAAATAGTGCAATTCAGACAACAATATGTGAAGGTTGAACTTGGTCAAGAGGAAACGTGAGGACTCTGATACTTAGAGAACACACTATATAAATTTGTTACTGGATGTTTAAGCCTGTGATCGGACAACAATCAGTGATGTGTATTAAGTAAGAAGAGATGATTTCTCTTTTTGTATATGTTTTTAATAGAATTCTAAAAATACTCCTATCTATCTATTGTTAGACCTCAGCCACGGCCCGTGTAGGGCGAGCCACCGGGCGGTGATATGGGATGGGGGAGGGGCTGGATGGGGGTTTGTAAAATGCGGAAACGGATGATTTCAGCTAAGTACCCAAAAAAAAACCCGAATTTTGTTGCGCGCGCTGCATCACATTTGGCGATCCAGCAAGCACAACGAAATTAGTTTTTTTTCGGTACTTACCTGAAATTGTCAGTTTCCCTCATTTTACAAACCCCCATCCTGCCCCTCCCCCACCCCACGTTACCGCCCGGTGGCACGCCTTACACGGGCCGTGGCTGTTAGACCTGGCATCCTTGGCATGGTTTTCCCCCAATCGTTTTGCTTTCACTCCTCCTGTTTTGCAGAATTGATTTTTATTGGCTCTAGTGTTCTGCACATATTACCATACTAACCAGTGCTAGATTGCTTGTGCTCACTCCTGTAAACATGGTAAAATCGACATACACCCAATTGGCATATTTAATTTACTTGTAAGTCCCTAGTAAAGTGGTATACCGTATACCCAGGGCTGGTAAATTAAATGCTATTAGTGGGCTTGCAGCACTTATTGTAGCCCTTTAAAACCTATTTTTGGCCTGCCATTGCAGCCTGTGTGTGCAGTTTTAAACTGCCATTTTGACTTGGCAAAATAAACCTTTAGCCAGGCTAAACCTTTCATTTCAATACATTTAAGTCACCTCAAGGGTAGGCCCTAAACAGCCCACAGGGGAGGGTATTTTGTAGTAAAAATCTCTCAAATAGATTTTTCACAATTACCAGATTTACCTCTCCCATAGGACAACATTGGGTTACCCCATTAGACCGTATAAAATTGCAGAAACCGGTTATTAGGCATTTTGCAGAGTCCATCCAGGTGTTGAACTCTTTACAGGCTGGTTTCATTATGGCAACCGTACTGATCTGCTGCTGCTTTCTGTTCTGGATGGTCATGCATGGGAGGCAAGGGGCTGTGTTATCTGAGTACCTGTCCTTCTCATTTTATTAGAACCTTTAACACCACTGACCATGCCCTACTGTTAAATGGACTGCAGCGGGCGGGTATTTGAAGAGAGCAATTTAAATGGTTTAACTCTTTCTTTACTGGTCTCGCGTAGGTGGAGTACTTCCAACATAATGCTCAGACCCCCAGAGACTCAGTTGGTGTTTTCCATATGGATTTATTTTACCCCTGATCTTGTTCAACACCCATGTTATTGCCCAGGCTTCCCCTTAAATGAAATCAATGCAGATAGCACAATGTTGATCGATTAAGTGGCAAGGTACTGGCAATAAGCCTGAGCTTCATAAGCTAACTTCCTGCTTGCCCCCCAAGAGGAGGTGGATGTCAACAAAAAGTTATAAAACGTGCTGACAAAGAGAGTCACACTTCTGAGACGCCTCACTCTTGCCTGTGTTGATGGGTTCTACCTCACTCTGGGGAAGTTAACATCGGGGCTGACAATTGATGACAGACTGTTCCTGGAGAAGCAAATAGCGAATGCCACTTCCTCTGTTTTTACCTTCCAAAGATGCTAAGTAGAATGTTGTCTTTATTGCAATCTCATCTCCATGTTGCTTGATGAATTCTCTGATACAGTCTGGGCTGGATTATTTGAAAAACCTGTGCCTTGCAGCCGCACTGCAAAACTGACAGGGGGCCAGATGTCATTCATACTACAAGGCCTTCGCTGACCTCCGATATAAAGAAAATCACTGTATTCAAATCTTTGGCAACAGTCCATAAAGCAGCCATATTTAACATATACACCGCTCCCTGCTGATTTAGACCTTTACATCAATTTTCGACCAAGTAATATTAAATGGTAGATTTCCAGGGGATTCTTCAGCCTCTTATACTCATTGGGGCGTATATGGTCACTCATTAATTGATTTCATGGTGGTTTCATACCAACTATTTAGTGTATGCACACAATTTAAGGTATTTTCTCCAAGTATGAGTGATAATAGTATTTTGGCTGTAAATGTAGATATAGAAATCGAGAAGCCTGAATTCTGGAATTATAGGGATGAGAAGGTTTTAAATAATCGCAGTAATGGGCGCACTTGCTGGTCAATAATCTGCTCCAAAATATTGGGAGAGTCTTTGAAAATACTGCTTTTATTTGTACTCAAGAAACCCCTATTGATAGGTTTGAGAGAATCTTGGTGGCAATAAGAACCCTTGGAAGAAAAAAGCAAGTGGCAGTTCTGTACCATTAGTAATTATATCATGAGAAATTAAAAAACTGAATTGGGAAATTAACGCATTAATTAGAGAACAATTTGGGCTGTCTATGATACCAAGGCAAAAGAAATTTACAGTTTGAAACAAGTACGGAAAAGGAAAACAGTTTCGGAACGTACAAGGGTCGAAAACTCAAATTGGGTTAAACTTCAAGAGGTTGCCCAATCTGGCGACACTAGGAAATATTGGGCATTGATAGCAAAATGTTGCGATGGGAGAGAGAAGTCAAAACCAAATTTGATTCCAGAAGTAGAATGGTCTATGCATATTTCCCAGCTGTATGCTCTAAATTCTGCAGCCAGTTGGAATCAATATTTTAGCCGTGCCCCGTCCACTGGGAGTGAATATGGTGCGCCATCATGCTCTTTAATAGAGGGTTACATTAAAGGGGCAAGATATTCTAGTGCGATGGGCCCAGATGATGTACCAATAGCTAAAATAGGACAGCGAAGCATGGACAAAATTTTTGCATTCCACTGTTTGCCCATTGTTATTCCCATGGTGATATCCCACAGTTCTGGAAGTGAAGTATAATCGTTCCACTATACAAAATGGATCCAAAAAATTCCCCAGCCAGTTTTAGAAAGATCTCTCTCCTGGATGCAACTAGGAAATTATTTGCGAAGAGCATCCTTACCCATCTTCAAGATTGGGCATTTGGAAATAATCGTATACCTTTAAAACAAACAGGATTTCACAAGAATAGTGGTACCTTTGATAATATCACCGTCCTCCAAACTTTAACTGAAAAATACCCAGTAAATCGGGGAATGCCGTTATTTGTGGTTTTTAGAGCTTTCTCTACGGCATTCGACTGGGTAGATCGGGGGACATTGTGGAGAAAATTGTTCACCATGGGGAATCCAGGGAATTTATTGTGATTGGTTATTGCTCTCCACACCTGTACTTGGACACAGGCTTTATTAGGGGAAACACAGGGCCTTTTGAGAAAAATAGAAACTAATAATGGCTTGAAGCAAGGGTGCCTTCTGGCTCCTCTTCCTTTTCTACTTACATTAATGTTTACCAAGAAGAGTGGGGCTCAGCAAAGGGGATCTCCCTAAATTAGGAAATTTAAAGCTGAGCTGCATACTATATGCAGATGATGCCATAATAATGGATTTAACCCCAATCGGACTTCAAAGACGCGTTGCTGTGTTGATTAGGTACACAGAAGAAAATTATTTTAAAATAAAAATTTCAAGAGTAAAGTCATGATTTTTAGCTATCAAGGATATAAAGTTAGAAAAAACTTGTATTGTTTCTTGGGAAAAGAGAAACTGGAAGTACTTAAGTTTTATCCATATTTGAGAAAAATCTTTACAAACAGGTGTTCCGCTAGCAATCATATGGAACACTATAAAGGCAAGGCAATTTCACAGGCCTTTGCCCTTAATTGTTTGTACACACACTGCGGTAAAAGACACTTCACACATATCTTATCAGTCTATAAAATAAAGATACCACCAGCACTGAGCTATGCCTGTGAAACAATAGGCACACAGGAGTGAGATAAATTTGAGAAAGTGGAGGGGCAGATCTGGCGCCAAATATGTAATTTGAATCACGCTGCTCCTATTGAAGCGATTAGGCTTGAATTTGGTTTACTCTCCACTTATGTGCTATCTATGGCTGTGTGTTTAAGATGGAGCAATGCACTATTAAATACCTGCGAGAATTTGTTATGGGTAGCACTATAAGGGGACATTTTTGTTAACATAAAAGAAAAGAGTGCTCTTTTTAGGAATTATTTAAAAGCCCTAACAATGTTCGTCTTAGATAAGGATACTGCGGCGGATCTTTGTAAACAGGCTTTGAAAATCAGAATTAAGAAAACAGTCTATGGGGTTTTCCACGAAAGAGACATTAAAATGTGGGCAGAGAACAGAAATGATGATTGTATTGTGGGGAGCAGTATTTGCAAAAAAAACAACCGTATGTTTTATGGAATCTTAAACATGGAGTACGAAGGGTCATTCTATTGCTTAGGCTAAATTTACTTCCTCTAAGAATTGTAACAGGAGCTTGGGAGGGCATCGCTAGACAGGAAAGACTTTGTCATTTATGTAACTCCTGTATTCAAGATTTAAATCATGTCCTATTTGTTTGCCGTACATTACAACCAGTACGTCATAGATACCTGAGGAATTTATTTTAAAGCATAATATCACCATAACAGAAGAAGCCCGTAACTGTCTGCTGGTGCCCCCATCTGAACTTATGTGTTTTTAAAATTTTAGCTTTATTAAACAATTTTTAAATATATATTATAGTATTGAGTGATTCAATTTGTATCTTCCTGAGCATTTGCACTTTTTCAACTTTTCCCCTCTTTTTGCTTTTTGCGAGTAAAGGATGCTGAAATTTCACATCCAAGCACGTGCACTTTTCCAACTCTTTTTGCTTCTAGTTTACAAGTACTGTGTGCTGATTTACTATGTAGGCTATTTAGCACTTGCACTTTACCAACCTTTTTACTGCTAGTTATCAAGTACTGTATGGTGAAAATTGTTCTGAGAAATGTTAATATTTTTGCACTGCTATTATGCTGTTGGTTATCTTGTACTGTATAGTGAAGTGACAAATTCCTGTTTTTTTTTCTTTTTCACTATATGGTTATGCTGCTTGTTATCTAGTACTGTATTGCGAATTGTCAAATTCCGCATTTTATTATAAGGTTTTACTGTAGAAAGTTTTATGATAGCATTAGATCATATTCTTTATACAAGTCCGCAAGTATCCATCTGTGGTAATCTGATTTATTATGAATCAATCCCCTTGGCACTCGAAAGTTATAGAATGGTTCCCATTTATAGGTTTTTCTGTATCTTTAGATATGCTATGTTGAATTCAGTACTTAACTGTTTATCTGTATGGAGTGTAATGTTGATTTTCAGATGTACTTTTATGTGGAACTCTTTTGAGTTCTAAATCATAATAAATAAACTGGTAAACTGGTGAGGCCTTTACATCAGGAACTCTCAGTACTGCCATTTACGTGATATGTGTAAATTGGGGGTAAAGACCTCTGTGCTGTAGCAGCCAAGTCATGGAATTCGCAGCCTAGACAATTGCGTTTTGAGCATTGTTTACTACCCCTTTTTAAATAACTTGAAAATCTGGATGTTTGCCTGGTAGGGGTTGAAGATGATGCAGTCTTTTTGTGCCTACCAAACTAGTTCTAAGAGCACTCCATGAAAATGTAGAACTTATGTAAAACAATTTGTCCAAAATCATGCCATTTAATTTCAAATGGTAAGGCGTTAATAGATTGAACGTTTTTAGGCTCTGAAGCTGAAATTTAAAAATAAATCACATTTATACAGCTGTGCAATCTCCTGCTTTTTAAAACAGTTCTGCAGTAAATTTGTATTATTTATTTTCAAACGTGCTTCTGATGCTTTCAATCTTGCAGCTTATCTATGGAGGCTTCTATTTCCAAAATATTTTACTATATTTGGACTGAGTTTCGCTGCTCACATTTAGTTGTTGTAGATCTTCTGTTGGCAAACGCATTAATTTATTCAAACAGAAAATGTGTTGGCACGTCTCAGAGACAAATAACAATGTCAGAGACTCATTGACTGGGCCCAATCTCCAACATGATGCCTACTGCCTACACCCATGTCAGGTTTAACTGGTACTCTGGACCCACAGTAAGGGCCATGAGGCAACTCACTTCTTCCAGAAAAATCTTTCTCTTTTAGATGTCAATTGTAATGCTACTAGTAACCTATAGATGTTTTACTTTGACATGGCTCCCATCCAATTTATAAATAATGGTTAAGGACCATTTTTCATCATTTGCTTCTCTTTTTAGAGTTTTTAAGTTGACAAATGTATTTGTTGTAAGCTTGGGTGGGCATGTAGGAATGGTTAAAATGTTGTACACAACAAGGGGCTTATTACGATGCCGGTCACTGTCTCAGTTTTGGGACAACCTCCGCTTGGAGGTTCTGATCTCCTGATTATGATGCGACCGAACACTGTTTGGGCAGATACTCACATTTCTCTATGGGAATCTGTGTTACGGCCATAAACCGGTCATAATACAGGCTCCCATAAAGAAATGGGTGTGCATGTAAAACCCTGCACCCTGTGGCAGGCACCAGGTGGTGCCTGCCACAAAGTGCATGGATTTACAGGGGTGCATCCTAGGTACCCCCTCGGCCACCAACCATAGGCCGCAGGGTAAAAGAGGTCCTGCTAGCGGCCCCCAAAGTCGCTCAGCCTTTCTGTGTTGGTACGGCCAGTACGTAAAGGCTGTGGGAAACCAACATCATATTCCCGACAGCGGAAACACCGTCCATAGGGTATTATGGAACGGTTCCGACCGGCCGGAAGACTCCGATAGCTGGTCGGAACAACGTCGGAAGGACCAACTGATTCACGTTCCCACTGCCAACATCGTAGTTCAGGAGTTGGACCGCAAACTGGCCATGTCGGTCGGAAAGCCTCCGACTGCGGTAGGAAAGCTTCCGACCAGCGGTCGGAAACTTTACGACCGACATCGTGAGCAGTCCCCTAGTGTCATTTGCAAGCAAACATGGGCGATCATTATCCTATAGTAAATTGGTAAGTAAGGTGTAAGCAAGGTGTAAGCAATTCTGTCTACATAATGCATTTGCTTCTGTTTTTACAATGTTTTATTTTGGAGCTTTAGATTGAGAAATCTCATGTGGATTTAGGATTTAAAAAAACTTGCCTAAATTGCATGTTCTCATCTAAAGTGCACATCATTCTTTTCCCAGCTCAGCCTATCCTACGATGGGGTTAGACTGATAGCCCATCAGGTCTTCAGTGTTAGGGCTCTGACACTTCACAGTCATCCTAACATTCAGAACATTGAATAAGGTCCCCCCCCACCCACTATGATGCTCTAACCTGATACTTTGGTTGTGTTGAAGGTCAAAGTGCTGTAGGTCCTGGGTAAGCGATCCTAGTAAGCGGAGATTGTGAAGGTAAAGATGTGTGATCTTTAGCTTCTCCTCATAAGAGTATTAAACAATAATGCCAACGGTACCAGATGAGACTATGGAGGACTAGGAATATTCAGTATTTTCTGTTCTTTCTTAAGGTACAAAGCATTTTAATGTGTTGAATACTTGGCACAATAGAAGTAGAGTATTCAAATACACATACACACTGCAGCTAAGACTACTCTAGAAAATACCACCACCAAGCTTTGATCATGTCTTTTCTAGCAGCTCAGCACTGGTTCTGTCACATGGTGTTTTCCAAAATGGAACTGGGCAAGGACATATTTAACAATGACTTCTGTCTTTTAGAGTAGAAAGAGTGGGGCTCATGCATGTTTTAATGGTTGGTAAAAATTGTTTATTAGTGAAAAAACGACCAGAAAGTATTGATAAACAAAAATAAACTCTCAGTAGTGCACTCTACCACAGCACAAAGTAAGGATCCAGTTGGAAAGCACAAAATCTCATGAGGTATTCTTACTGTAGTGTGAATAAGCTCTGCCGTTCCGTTCATCAGAGGACTCTGCAGGAACCAGGAAGGAGAAATTGATAGCGGAGGGACAACAAAACAAATAATCCAATAATTGCGCAAAGCTCCACCATCCCTCAGCCTGTTCTGCATCAACTGGGCACATGGTAGAAAACTGCTAGGCCACTTGTCCAGGAAGGACAAGCAGACCCCTTGACATCACTCATTACATACCTCATCCGTCTCCCTCGTCACAGTAACCATGGAGCACCCAGCATTCACCCAATCAAAAAGGTCCTCACCCAAGATGGTCGTTCGGCAGGAAGTACCTGCCACCTGACCTATAAGGGTGGGACATAGACAGGAAACATCCTGTTTTTTTCTCTGTGTTCCGGCTGGAATACCATTTACATCTCTGTTCAAGGCAGTTTGTAACTCCGACTCGGTATGTATGTTTTCTTTTTATTTTCATTTTCGGGGCCTGCTAAAGGGTCCCCGATTTTGTTTTTGTGAACGTACGCTCATCCTGGGGTGGCGGTTTTGCTGGCTCTGCTCCCGCGCTGAGCGAGGGGACAGGTTGCTTTCTTCTTTTTTTAAAGTGCGCTGCTGCTCCCATGCTAAGGGCTGGGTGCAGCGGTATTCTTTTTTGAAATCGCACTGCTGCTCCCACGCGGAGCGCTGGGTGCAGCGGTATTCCAATTGCCCATTTTCTTTGCCGCTTCCCCGCGCTGGGCGTCTGGGGTGCGGCTGAGCTGCCTCATGTTCCGCTTGTGCAGGCCGGTGTGTTGTGCATGCAGTTTTACTACTGTATGCTTATGACTGGAGTAACGTTTTTTTTAATGCTCAGTTTCTGGCATGTTGCTTAGCTTGTCAGTGTAGGCTTACCTGCTTCCTCCTTGGCATCTGCATCTCCTACTCCTGTCGTCCTTGCGGGCAGTTTCTGTGGCACTTTGTATCCTTCTGGTAATTAGGCAGTGGGACAGGTTGCTGAGCAACAGTGTTCCCTCCCTATTTAAGGCTTTCCCCTCCTTCTTCTGGTTGTCATTTGTATCAGTATGGAGGGGAAACACTCAGGAAAGCGTTCTCACCGGTCTTCTGGCTCTGATTCTGATCCTGTGACCCAGCGGCCTTTGGGTTTGGACCTTGATGTGCTTCAGTCCATGATTGATAGGGCTGTGTCTTCTGCGTTGGAGGCTCGTGATGCGCCGGTGCCTTTGGTTCCTGATGGTCCTTCTCTGCCTGTCCCTGATTCTGATGGCTCGAATGATGCGCAGCATGGCCGCTTTGTTAAGGGCGCTGAGTTGAAAGAGGTCCTCACGCACTTTAAGGACAATTTGGCTTTCCCTTCTGTTGCTCCGCTGGCTGAGGATGATGATTATTTCTCCCAGTACGGCCGTAGGTAGCCTGACGCTCTTGCAGTTCACAAGGCAGTCAGGGATATTCTGTCACGTGAGTGGGCTGATGTTCAGAAGGCTGGTTTCCCATGGTTCCTCGCCAAGTAATATCCTCTCCAGGACTTTCTGTCTGAGTTTCCTCCTAATGTTAAGGTGGATTCTCTCATGGTGGGTCTGGCATTCAGTGGTTCTATCATTTCTGAGGACGCCTCTCCTAGTGACCCAGTGGATAAGAAGGTGGGCGGTGCGGCCCAGCGGGCCTACTCCGCTGCTAACTTTTCAATCCGGGCGGGGGCCTATGTCTTATATGTTGTGCAGTCTCTGCTCTATGATTTCCAGGTCCTGCCTGAAGCCCTCCAGCAGGGGGAAGACGTTAATCCCCGTCTGTCCCTTATGGAACAGCAGGTTTGGTTTTTATCGGACATCTCTTTTGACTCTTTGTCTGCTGCCATTTCTGGCTCCATTATTTCTGCACGCCGGAATATTTGGATGCGCTCCTGGAAGGTGGATGCTTCTCAGAAGGCCCTTCTTTCCTGCTTGCCCTTTGATGGTTCCAAATTGTTTGGGTCTCGACTTGAGGATCTCCTCAAAAAATCTGTGGAGGATCGTAAGCTCCTGACTCCTCTACAGCCACCTCTGAGGGGGAGTGGATTTGGTTACAGGTGTGGTTTTGGGAATCCCCCGTCTGCTGTGAGGGGTTCCTCTCAGCCCTTTTGCTGGAGAGGTTGTGGCCGTGGCACCTCCTTCTCTCCAAAGTCACGGCAACCACCTGCTGGCCCTGCCCTCCCCGATGCCTCTGCCAAGTCCGGACTATCTTCGGGTGGGCGGCCGGATTGGTCTGTTCTCTTCCGCCTCGGCTCTCGACGTCACAGTTCCCTGGATTCTTCGACTGGTGGTAGACGAGCATTCTATAGCCTTCTCTTCTCCTCCACCAGATCTTTTTGTCCCCACTCCCACTCCTCGGAATCCTCTGAGGTTGTTCGGGTTACGTCAGGGGATCCAGGGTCTTCTCCAGAAGGGTGCCATCATGCCTGTTTCCATGCCGGGGATGGGGCAGGGTTGCTACTACCTGATGTTCCTGGTGCCAAAGCCGTCTGGGGACTTTCGCCCCATCTTGGACCTCAAGACCCTGAACCTCTATGTGCTTTACCAGAGGTTCAAAATGGTGAGTTTATAGCGGATCCTGACACTTGCCTCTTCTGGGGCATTCCTGTCCTCTCTGGACTTTTTGGATGCTTATCACCACATTCCTGTGCATCCACTCTCCCCCAGCGTTATGTGAGATTCTTTGCCCTGGGTCAACACTTCCAGTTTCGTGTTCTTCCCTTTGGGTTGGCTTCTGCCCCTAGGGTTTTTACTAAGGTCCTGGCTCCCCTGGTGGGTCTTTTGCATGCTCAGGGGGTGCTGTTGTTACCTTACCCGGACGATTGGTTAATCTCTTCCTCGTCTTTTCTTAAGGCCCTGGAGGATGTGGCGCTGGTCCGGCTTTGCCTGGAGTCTCATGGGTTCCTGGTGAATGTCAGCAAGACCACCTTGTCCCTTCGCAGGAGCTTCAGTTCATCAGTGCTCTCTTCAACACCAGGTTGGGGTTGGTGTTGGTGTTTCTGCCCCCAGATCGCCAGCTCCGTCTCCGGTCTCATCTGAACTCCCTCCTGTTGGGCTCTTCTGCCTCTGCAGGTGCCTGGTTGCGGGTTCAGGGGGACATGTCTGCCTCTCTCTTCCTGGTCCCTTGGGCTCGCAGACACCTCTACCATTTGGTTTATCACCTTCTGGCCCGCTGGGATCCAATGTCCCTGGACTACGAAGAACCTGTTCCTGTGACTCCTGCTGTGTCTCTCCTGCTGTAGTGATGGTTGGTGCCGGAAAACCTGGTGAGGGGTGTTCCCCTGGATCCGCCCCTTCCCTGTACCCTGACAACCGATACAACTCTTGGGGTTGGAGGGCCGCCCTCGGGTCTCTCTCTGCCCAGGTTGCATGGTCCCCCTCAGAGAGCTGGATGTCCTTGAACTGGAAAGAACTGGCTGCTGTCTTCAAAGCTCTCTGGCACTTTGCACCCCCCCTGCGAGACTTGTGAGTCCAGGTCAGGACGGACAATCAGGTGGCTCATGCCTACTTGAACCATTTGGTGGGTACTCGCTCTCATCTTTTGGCTCTCCTAGCGGATTAGATTGGTTCTTGGGCGGAGGACAATCTGCTGGGTCTGACGGCTGTCTATCTTCGGGGGAGGGAGAATGGGTGTGGGGATCAGCTGAGTCGCCATCTTACCTTTCAGCCTCTCTGTCCCTGTCTCCTCTTGTTTTTCGGGAGCTGTCCGAGAGGTTCGGGAGGCCCTGGTTGGATCTCTTTGCGACCCCTCACGATGCTCTTCTGCTGAGGTTCTGTGCTCTTCAGCCTTGCGTGGGAGTGTGGGGGGTGGATGCCCTGAGTTTTCCTTGGGCCCAGGGTCTTCTATATGCCTTTCCTCCTTTTCCCCTTCTCAGCAGGGTTCTGGCAAAAATCAGGTCAGAGAGGGTGTTGGTGCTTTTGGTGGCTCCCCTTTGGCCTCGCCAGTCTTGGTATCCCCTCCTTCTTTGTCTGGCGGTTGCTCCTCCTTGGTGGTTCCCGCTGTCACCTGCTCCTCTCCGCTTTCCTCACATGTCTCATCAGGCTCCCACCCAGTTGGCGTTGGGGGTTTGGAAATTGAAAGGCGAAGGCTAGTCTCCCTGGGGTGTTCCTCTGCTGTGGCGTTATCTATTCGGAATTCTCATAAAGGCAGTACCCTTAAGATCTACGAGCGCCACTGACGGAATTTGTCCGTTTGTTGTTCTTCCTGGGGGTTTCTCCCTGATTCCTGTGAAGGGGGTTCTGTTCTTGAGTTCCTCCGGGATGGCTTTTTGCTTGGGCTGTCGGTCTCCATACTCCACAGCCAGTGGTCCACCAATAAGGCTCTCTGGGGGTCCTCTCTCATTCCCTTTGAGGCCTTGGCTTCGCGCCTTCTGTGCAGTTTCTTTCTTCAGCGGCCTGTCGTTGCTTCTCCTGTCCCTCCCTGGGATCTTCCCTTGGTCCTTCATGCCTTGCAGGATTCTCCGTTTGAGCCTCTGACTTCAGTCTGTCTGGAGTTGCTTTCTGGTAGCCATTACTTCTGGGCGTCGTTAGGGGGAACTTGGGGCCTTGCTTTGTCATCCTCCCTTCTTACGTTTTTTTCCTGACAAAGTGGTCCTTCATCCTGACCCGGCTTTTCATTTGTCTCAGGATATTGTCCTTCCTGCCTTTTTCCCTTCCCCCTTATACTGATGAGGAAATTCAGCTCCATTCCCTGGATTTGACCAGGGCTCTGGTGATCTACCTGGAGGGTACTGCCTCCTTTCGCCAGGTGGATTTCTGTTTTTTTTTACCTTTGGTGTTGCCCGGCAGGGTCATCGCCCTACAACGGCCACTCTTTCCCGTTGGGTGCGTTTAACTGTCTCCCTGGCCTACCGCCATTCAGGTGTGTCCCTTCCCCGGGTTGTTCAGGGTCGATCTGCCCAGGGTTTGGCTTCCTCCTGGGCTGCATTCAAAGGGGCTTCCCTTAAGGATCTTTGTGCTGCAGCTACCTGGTCCTCCCCTCATACTTTCGTTTCCCATTATCGGTTTAGGATGGGGGAGTTTTTTTCTGGGGATTTTGGTTCCGCTGTCCTTGCAGCTGTCCACTGATTGTGTTTCTTGTCTGCATTGATTAAAATGTATATTTTTCTGTCATCTTGGTGTCTGTTTCTCGTTTGTCTTTTGCTTGGGTATATGCTCCATGGTTACTGTGACGAGGGAGACGGACGAGGTAGGTAATGACTCCGTTACTTACCGGTAATGTTCATTACTCCGAGTCATAGTCTCTCTCGTCACAGTCTTGTTACCTCCACCCGCCCTTGCTGGTGGGGGGACGAACAATGAATTTTGCTTTATATTTCAGGATGTTTCCTGTCTAGGTCCCACCCTTATAGGTCAGGTGGCAGGTACTTCCTGCCGGGCGACCATCTTGGGTGAGGACCTTTTTGATTGGGTGAATGCTGTGTCCTGATCACTGTGTGCTCCATGGTTACAGTGAAGAGGGAGACTATGACTCGAAGTAATGAACATTACCAGTAAGTAACCGAGTCAATACTCAGCTGACGTCAGGACCAAATTGTCCAAAAATGCATGTGTAGATTCCAATTGTGTAAACACTAACATTGTTTTTCAATGTGCTCTATTCCCAAGTACAGTACACAGCTAATCCCACCAAAGCTGTAAGATCCTTTGCCACCAGCTGGCGCCTTATTGCTCTAAAGACCCCTTTCTTTTCTAGTGTACTGGAGTGCAGGTACGGGAAAAATAAGAGATGCTTTTCTTCAATTTCCCAGTGTTTTTCCACAGCAGCTCTTAGGGTCTTAGAGTCTGTTGAAGCAACCACCAGCATCACAATGCCACCTTCAGTCTCCCCAGGTGTTGCAGCTCTAGGGGATTGACTGAGAACCTTTCATGCCTCGGCTAGTAGCACTCTACTGCAAATCCATCATGTGAACCAGCTATGTGTGCAAGGTACCTTGTAAGAACATCTGAAACATCTCTGAAGTCACACTCATCCTGTGAGTGCCCCATTGCACATTTTCCAACATCTTAGTCTTGTCATCCAAATCCAGCTGGTAACCAGCAGGGGTGCCATCTGAGACTAGGAAGCTGATGGGTAGTCACCGAAGTGGGGTGCGGAGGGACTCGGACAGGAGCTCAACAGAAACAACAGCTATTTCTGGTCAGCATAACAACTACTGTTTTTATTTTTAATGAAGTTTAACAAAACTATTTCAAAATTGCAAACATTTACTCACCACAAATTATTTTGCGTCAAATGTTACAGCATTTGTAACATTTGTCATCAAGAAGCATAGCTGCACTAAGAAAATACTACTCCCTACCAGCTGACAGCTTCCAGGCTCTGGAATTCCATTTAGCCATCACAGAGCATGACTATGGGCCTGATTATGACTTTGCCAGTGCAGCGGCAGGTCTCCCCGCTGCCGCACTGACAAAGCGGTGGTCAAATCGCCCCCTAGATTAGGCATTTACACTTTTCCGGTGGTCTGGGTTTTGGTGTTCCCATGGCAGTGTGCCTCAGAAAATGGGCACCACAATGGAAACACCAAAAACAGTTCCTGCATGGCATGGACTGACTGAAACGTCCACGCTGTGCAGAAAATGGAGTGCATGCACACAGGATGTGCCCCTCTGTATGCATCCCCATGCGGAGGTGGCACAGGGCCCCCTTTGTTTCCTTCTGCCATGTGGTTCATGGAGTAGGAACATCCAAGGCACCGCCGGCAGAGAGGAGACTCGTAATATGTGTTAATTGCAGCCTCCTGACCGCCGTAACACTTCCAGGGAACCACGGTTCCCTGGGGGTTTGAGAGGAGCATTGGCGGTCCGACTGTCCTAATTGTAAAAGGGCACTCGGTAGACCGCCGCTGCCACGCCCCACGAGTCTACCGGTCCATGGACTGCCCTACTTGTAATAGGCCACTATGTGTAAATAACCAGTAAATAACAACACTATTCAGGCCTCTAACAACAACAGGTCGCTGCTGCCATTCTTGAGAACACATTGTTATACATGATTAATCTCTAATTACTCATCAGTAACACCCATGGGAGATTTGTCACAGAAGAATAGACCTTATACTTGGATCACTTATCGCGAGATTGTTTATCTAGATCTGAGAGAACAATCCAGTACTGCTTCAATCCTGAAACACTGCACCCCAGACGAAGCCTACATTGTGGCAATCAATGCACCTGCTAGTGCAGTTTTTTTCATGAAACGTTCATATAGTGCAATGGTAAGATCCTTTGGCTTTCCTACTGAATAATACAGAAAGGGACTATGCCACCTTTGAAAAAAAGCTTTTGATATTAAAGGAAGTTAATTTTATGAATTAAAGCACTATTTGGAAGGCACCAAATAGCTAACCACTGCCCACACTGACCCATGAAACCTTGGATTTTTGAGGACGAACTGGTTAAGTAATCAAAAGAAAACTTGATTGGTTAATTTCTTTTCCAGATCCAGTTTTGTGATATCTGGCTAACCCAGTTCATAGAATACCAAGGCTAATGTGTTATCTTGTCTGCAACATGATGAGAAGGAAAAAGAAATAGAGGGAATGACGAGTTTCTTTTATGTTGCTCAAACCCCTTTTCTTCACCATGTAATATATTTTTATGACCAACGGGTCTGGTTACCCAAATCAGAAGCTCAACAAATCGTGTTGGAATTGTGTAACAGCGAGTGATTTTGGCTTTAGGAAAACTCTCAAGTTAATCATTTTGCCTGTTGAAAAAAATTACAAGAGATGTGCATAGCTATGTTACTGGTCACATTGTCTGTGCAAGATCTAAGACTTGTAATGCAAACCAGCAGGACTGTGCCAACACTTCCCTGTGCTCATTTTCATTGTCATACTTGCCCTATGAGTTTTTGATGGACTTGGCCCTCTAAGCAGGGTCATCCACACACTTTTTGCCTTCAGCCTAGTGTGTCCTGAAACCATTTTTGTCGGCTTTTATGACTTTGTGCTCTGTACCATTGTTAACCATTGATAAAATGCTTCGTGCTCTCTCCTTTAAACATGGTAAAACTGGCTTGCACTCAACTTGCAGAATTTACATATAAGTCCCCAGTAAAGTGGTACTACATGTACCCAGGGCCTGTAAATTAAATGCTACTCGTGAGCCTGCAGTACTTATTGTGCAAGCCATTTAAGTAGCCTGTTAAAAAGTTCTTACTACTGCCTTTAAAGCCTGTGTATGAAGTTTAAAATGCCAATGCGACCTGACAAAAGAAACCTTTTGCCAGGCCTAAACTTTTTTAATACATATAAATCGTCACCCCAAGGGTAGGCCCTAAACAGCCCATAAGCGATTTAGCCGCAATATACCAAAATAACAGGGGTGCAACAATCTGCTTTCAACAATTCACACTGCACAGGTCTGCAGCGAGAAGCCCGTCTTGAGGATGCTAATACACAAAGAGGGAGGAGGGAAAACAATGTATCCACACCAGAAATGACCCGCCTGGATACAATATTAGAATATTAGAAAGTTTCATTAGTGTGACAGGGAGCACTTGTAAACGGGGAAGGTTTCAGCACGTCCTTCTGCTTCACTTCGGACCCTCTGTTGATGAAATGTTGTAATATCGTATCCTCCCTCCCCTTGGCATCCTCGGGACCAGCTTCATGCTGCAGAAATGTGAAACGTGAATTGTGGAAATCAGATTGTTGCACACTGGATGGGGATTCATTCTGTCCTTCTCCCACTCTGCTATTTGGCTATATTGTGGCCGTATCTCCTCTACCCGCCTGTTACAGTGGGTGCGCTCCATATTAATTCGAGACCTTTGGACTCCTGGTGCCTCGATCGTGCCTGCTATTTCTGCTCCTTGTACTATTCTTTAATGGGCAATTCGCTTCATACTGGTGGTCTCCTATTCCTTCCCTACCATTGAGTAATATTCTCAAGCATCATTCTGTAATGTCCTGATGATGATCCTGATGTTTTTAATAGGATCGAAATGACGTCGGCTCTTGCGCACTGACCCTGTACCGTACATAGAATAAATAGGGCGGATTTGCTGCTATGTATTTAGGGCCTGATTACGATGGCGGTGAGACCACCACTGACAGCCCATCGGTGGCGGTCCCACCGCCATCGGTGACTGAATCCCCTTGTGTTGGCGGTCGGCAAGACCGACTGCCATGCATCCGACGGACTACTTGAGCCCGTTGGTGTGGCCATAGGAGCTTGTAGTCCCTACAATGGTGGTGGCGTAGGGATTATGATGTCCCTTTCTACCTGCCTGTTGGTGGCTGGTTAACTGCCATGAACAGGACTTTGAACTTTGGGGGCCCGTAGCATGCCCCCCTTCCCTCCTGGCCCTAAGCTGTGATCACTGTGGGGCACCTATGGTACCCCCTACATATCCCTGCACAATGCAGCAGGCACCGTATGGTGTCTGCCACATAGTGCAGGATATGTAAAGTGTCCCATTTTTGCATTGTGGCGGGTGCTGCAGCCAGCAGCACCCACCGCAATGCAAAAAATGGCTTGCGACCACCGTGGTGGCAGTCGCATCAGAATGCCTAGTGCAGGACCGCCTACAGCCTGTCGGGAGGTCCTGTCTATGACAGGATGGCGGGCAGACAAATGTCCACCCGCTATCCTAATCAGACCTTTATTTGTGAATTAAAGTATTTTCTGATTTGGGTCACGCATTATTGCCTGAGTTTGTCTATATGATTGTTGGTCTTCTGTTTTTTGTTTCTACCTACAATTTTGAATTATTTTGATAAATAAATGTGATTTTGTTTGCTTTTATGGACATAGTGTCTATAAAAGCATTTATTCTAGCATTATTCTAGCATTTATTTTCAGTATTTGTAAGACTGTTGGTCATAGGTGTGAGAAGTTGGCCTGGCATATGCTGTCCACTAGGTATATTGGGCACCTGGCACCAGTCCAAACAACCCTTATTGATGATAGGTTTAAGACAACCTTTATTGAAAGCTATCCTAGTGGTAGCTATGGAGAGCAGCCTTCAGGGTAAGTCTTGAAGGAGTGTAAAGCAGCTTGGTTTACCAGATTATAACCTCTTGAATGTCTAAATGATAGGAGAACCACACAAGGTATATATATAAAATATGTATTTATTACTAAACACTCTCTAGTACTCTCTATATGAGATTACAGAGCAAGATACACAGTGTAAATGCAATAGAACTTCAGTAAAGAGCACAATTGAAACTGGGCCCCCAGGGGGGGACCAAACAATATATTAAGAAAGTGGAATAAGAACCACGACTTGACTAGACACAAGGCCTAGAGCCTGTAGAATCACTGGAACCACAAGGAACCACCCAAGGTAAAGACATAGGGGACCCATGGGGGACGCGTGCAGTGTGAGAACAGAGCCGCGAGACACCATTAGCTTCTATTGGGAAAGTCTCAGTTTGAATTTTAAAGATAAAGTACACTTAGGAGAGGACTTTGAGCAAACCTCTTTAGACTTAAGGGGTTCTAGGGCCAACACCCACGGGAGCACTGGAGTACTCGAGTTACCTCACCCATGGAAGCCGGATGCATAGGTGTCAAATGGTGTCAGGAATTGTCATCGTTTTCAATGGCGTCCTGCTGCAAAGTGATGCTGCCGTGGAGAAGAAAAGTGTCCAGTGTGATCCAAGCCTGGATCGAAGATGTGAGGAACCTGAAAGCAGAGGGGACAAAGTCTGGGTCACTTGCTAGTGACCAGGGGCAGGATAGACGAATGCCCACTGATGTTGGGTGATTCAGGTGCGAAGAGGTGAAGCTTGACTCTGCAGCCATGAGGACCAGGAGGTGTCAATGACAACCAGGAGCTTTATTCAAGCAGTCCCACAAAGGATTGAGGAACCGAAATCTGGATTAGGCCTAGTAAAGCACATAATTACAGTTAGAAATTAGCGTGATGTACCTATTAGGTTAGTCTAGGGGTTCGAGTATTAATAAACTCACATATCTAACATGTTAGGGATTAATATACACCTTATTTTTTTTCGTCTTCCTATAAGCCATATAGTTTGAACCGACAAGCGCCAGTTTGGGCTTAGTCTGCTTGCAGCATTAGTAGAAACCTACAATTACACTTAGTAAGAGCTGTTCTCCTGAGAAATAGTCTGCCAAATGTAACAAGCTGCTGCTTCTGCACGCTAGGCCTGTCAAGGTTGTAAGTGGGGGTAGGCTGGATAAGCACATTCCAGGAGGCGCTGTGCGGACTCTCCTAGAGCTGGCAGAAGGGAGTCACCCTCCTCGACCTTGCTATAATGAGCTGAGATAAACTAAGGATGCTTTGTGTCCCATATATGGTCTTTCCTTTGCACCAACCTGTACCAAATTGTATTTTTCCTTCTTAGGTAACGGTTTCGAAATGTAACAGTATATATGTGATCTGTTGATAATGTGCCAGGAGTCTTCTCGGCGTACCTCGAGGGGTTAGGTCGCGAGAGGCTCCTCTGGCAGAGTTTGTTTGTTTTAATAAACGATTGGACCGTCTACACTGCCAACTGACTGATTATTGGTATTAGGGCTATTTGTAAATATAGCTCTATTGGGTTGTAATTATTTTTTCGGTACTTCAGTTGGCGACTCCGCCGGGACTCCGCGTTGGGGTCGTCCCTCTGTAATCAGAAAGGAACGGGACATTGGGAAAGGTGATCTTGATTGGGGGGGAAGGATCGACCGAAAAGTTTGGGGGTTGCGCCGCTCTCCCGATCGAGAGAGCCCTAGCTGCTAGTGACCTCACGCCGGAGTCCTACGGGTGTAATCCGTGAACAGACCACATTGGTCTACAGGAGTTGGCAGTGGAGAAGCTCGCAATCGAACCTGAGTGCACCAGGTGAGTGATTTGTTTTGTCTCGTGTTGGATATCCTTTGGAATTTGGAATTTGGTGGTTTCAGGCCACGGAGAACTCGGAAGGGGGTCTGACGGGGCAGTATTGAGACTGCACGGGCAGACGCTCCTGTTTTGAAATATTTTGGAGAAGTGATAGAGATTAGGACCGGATGCCTTGGTGTAACTTGTGGAAGAAGTTCACACCCGGCCGGCCTGCTCTCGGAAACGCTGGCAGCTGAGATTGGGTAGCCCTCGGACAGATCTGGAGCAGCGCTTGAAAAAGCGAACTCAGACAGAATAGTCCGGAAGGTGAACCATGAATGTTGCCGGATAGTCCGTAAGTCGGTCTGTGGTTTGAAGAAACCTGTGTGGCTATCTCTAGGCAGTCTTAGGACAAGACTGTTTGATTTTTCTTTTGGGTCTTTCTGTTTCGGAGATTTGAAAAGAGTTCTCCATAGGTGGGAATCAACGGGCTCCACCTTTTGTTTGATATAAGTTTGTTTGTCTTTTTATGTCGATGTAAAGACTGTGGTTGATTTGTTTGTGTGTAATTGAATTTGATTGTAAAAATGGCCATGTGTATGAGAGTGTTGTGAATAACCATTTTCCTTTTCAGCTAGAAGTAGTTAGACTCTAGAGGAGGGGCAATGCCATGTTTTAGTAAGTTATGCTTCAGCTGTATTTGCCGAGGAGGTACGAGACTGGACGAAAGCCAACCAGCCCCTCCGGAGGAAATGCCCTAGTCATGATATGTATTGTAAACATGGGATTGGCCCACTCCTATTTAATACCTTATGGAATAAGTACATCAAAGATAAGGTAGAACTGCAGTGGCCGCTGACGGGATCTTTTGATGAGAGAAAAATCCAGTATCTACAAGACCGTCTGTTCGCTAAACGCAGCAGGCAAGCCATGTTCGATACTCTTAATAAGTGGCAGAAGGAAGCAAAGCGGAGACGTATCAGGGCAGAGAAATTAATAAAGATAAAGCAAGGATAGACTGTAACTCAGAAAGCTATTGCTCATGATAAAAACCAGACCGAGCAAAATATTGAGTGTTTAGATAGGCAGTTTAGCTTACAGGTGGACAAAAGTTATGTGACTCGAAATGAAGCAGAAGACGAGATAGAGGATTTATTGAATGTGCGACCTCCCCCACCGTATGCGCCTCAACGCATATACCCCGCTGTGCCTCTTCATCCGGCTGCTGCCTCTTTAGCCTCTGCCCCGGAGGCAGACGGGTCTCTCAACCCCCTAGGTACTACTCGGGCCACCCCTACCTCATTGAGAGACACGGCTACCCTTATTCCCGATACGCGGAAAACCCCGGAAACTTCCTGTATAGTTCTGGAAGCTCCGAGTCCCATATGGACATCTCAATCAGCCGGTGCGACCCCTGAAGAGAGGGAGCGTACTCCATTGGGGGATCCCGGTGGAATGAACGCTAGGCGACTGTTTACGAGAGCCTCTTTGGGCTATAGTGAGAAGGAGGCTATACTAGAACAGGCAGTTAAATGGATGTATATACAGTGGCCGATTTGTGGAGTACCATAAGGGACCCCGAACCGGTCATGCAACAACATGCTTTGCATCAAATGTCGAGTTATCTTATTGACGCATGGCAACAATGCTTTCAGGACGGATTAGCCCCCCAAATATTGTATGATATCTTGGACCGAGCTCATAAGTTCGATCTAAGTCCGGTGGAAGTGTACAAAAACGTAGAAAGCTTGGTGAAATACCGGGGCAGAATGTTTGTAAAATGTCCCAACTGGGATTTTCAGCATCCCATGAGGAAAGTGCATCCTTTTTTTCATCCTGAAGTGCCTGAAGCGCGTGATGATAACAATCAAGTTACAAGAGCTCGAGTAGATGCACGGTTTCAGGAACAATGAGTATATACACCATGGAAACGAAGGGAGGTCCTTGCTTTAAAATCACAACTGCCTGACCCTGGTAAGAACCCCGCCGCTTACTATAAAGAACTAACTGAAGCCGCAGCATCGGCTGTAATGACCTTAGCGGATGTTGAACTGTTTTTCGGGTTGCTGGTTCCTGTAGATATATGGCGACAGGTTCATGACACTAATCACGCAGCGGAACTAGGAGGAACTTGGAACCAGTTGAAAGATTGGGACCGAGATCGCAAACCTGGAGACAAGCCAAGAGATGAAATTACTACCCTCCCCGCAAAAATAATTGCCTACATGCACACACTGATTCCCCCACGTAAAGTTGATTGGGATAAATTGACCGCTTGTAAACAGAAGAAAGATGAAAGTGTTTCTGATTTCTTCACTCGGTTTGAGGGTACTTTCATTGATTTTAGCGGGCAGGACCTAGCCACGGAAGGCGGGGTCCGGCTGTTTGTGAATTGTTTTGTGACCAACTTGATACCTGAAATTTCTGCTCGGCTGCAAGCCGCCAAGAGTACCTGGACTACCTCTACTCCCTCTGTGATATTAAGTATGGCCCAATATTATGAGCATAGGGAAAATAAGAGCAAGGATAAAGTGGAGAAAAAGGCCAAGGATCTTAAGACCCGAGTATTGCTACAGCAAGTCATTCGAGCACAAGGAGGAGGGAGAGGAGTCCGAGGGCCAGTATCTAGAGGGGTGGGGACAGGAAAAAGTGCAGGCGCAGCCCCGACGTTAGGGATAAATCAGTGTGCTTAGTGTAAACAGGAAGTACATTGGAGAGCTCAGTGTCCGTTACTGTATTACCAGAACGGAGCTGTTCGGGGACGGTGGCGTGGGCGAGGCGGCCCAGACCGGAGTGATATGCGTAGGGAGGAAGTTGCTCAAGGCAAGCCTGAACGGAACCACTTTGATAACCCTCAAGGTAGACAATACTTTAATGAGGATTACGCATTTGGAGATCAGGATGGATATGTTCATCCATAGGACAGCCAGGGACAGAGTGGGGGCCAAGTGTGGATCCCAGTCAATCAACGAGGACCCTATGTGAAAGGGGAATTGATGGGGACTTCCGAGAATTTTTTAATTGACACAGGAGCAATGAATAGTTCTGTTGCTCGATCATTGGTCCCAGGGGCGGGTCTGTCCGGGCAAAATAATGTATCAGTGGGATTTTCAGGAGTTCCGGTGGTTAGCCCCATTTCTAAACCCCTCCCATTTACTATTGGTCTTGCTACTATTGATTCGCCCTTTCTGTTGACTTCACGTTGTGGTGAGACCCTATTAGGTTTGGATATGTTGAAGAAGTTGAATGCGAAAATCTATTGTTCCCCAGATGGTGTTTACTTAACAATACAGCCCCACACTGATAATATGAAACAGTGCCTTGCCAAAAATGAACCTCTTCCCTCTGAGTTTGATGCTATCCCTACTGCATTATGGGCAACAGGGGATGCGGATGTTGGTGAATTAGACATCCCTCCCGTCCATATCACACTGAAACCTGGTGCGAAATTGCCACTTATACCTCAGTACAAAATTTTGCCGTCTGGCGAGCGAGCATTGCTCTCAATTATTCAGGACTTAATTGATACAGTGGTGGTTGAGGAAACAGCTAATAAATATTTGTAACAGTCCTATTCTACCGATTTTGAAGAAATGCTCTGATTTTGGATCCCCTGGGAATATTGATGCATATCGTTTTGTGATAGACCTGCGGGAGGTTAATAAGATTGTAGTGCCACAGTACCCTGTAGTGACTGATATCACCACTATACTCACAATGATCCCAACTGCCCAATATTTTTCGGTCATTGATCTGAAAAATGCCTTCTTCAGCATCCCGATTCATCCAGATAGCCGGCAGATTTTCGGCTTCTCGTTATCTGGCCGAAGCTTTAGATTCTGTTATGCACCTCAAGGCTATACTGAAAGTCAGAGCATCTATAGTCAGGCCCTTAAGGCCCTGTTGGACGATTTAGTTTTGCCCGCAGGCAACGTGCTCTTGCAATATGTGGACGACTTGTTGATAGCGTCCAACACTGAGGAGGTTTGTAAGGATGCCACTGTTAAATTACTGCACCATCTGGCAGCGAAGGGTAATAAGGTGTCCCTGTCTAAGTTTCAATACTGTCGACAGGAGGTGACCTACTTAGGTCATCTACTGTCGAAGGAGGGTAGGCGTTTGACTCCTGAACATATTACTACTATCTCTAACATGTCTGTCCCTTGCACCCAACGTGAGGTTCGTGCTTTTCTTGGCATCATTTCTTACTGTCGCCAATGGATACCTAACTTTTCTCTTCTTGCTAAACCTTTGTTGCATTTAACCACTAAAGATGTGCATGAACCCCTCCCTTGGACGGATGAATGTCAGCATTCTTTTGATTCTTTCTTTGAAATCTGTTCTTTGTTCTGCACCCGTCTTGGGTCCTCCTGATTACCGTAAAGCCTTTGTACTGTACGTGCATGACGTCAACGCTTGCTTGCTTTCAGTGTTAACGCAAGGATTTGGTGGTAAGCAAAGGCCTTGCTGTCTGAGGGCCACTTCAGCTGTTGCGGTGGCCATCCGGCAGTCAGAGGGGCTCGTTCTACTTTCTAGTCTAACAGTGATGGTGCCACATGCTGTGGATGCATTGTTGAATAAAACCAAAACACAGCATCTTACGAGTGCACGCCTCACTGGTTATGAATTGACACTATTTGCTCCACATATTATGATTATGCGATGTGCCACATTAAACCCTGCCACATTACTACCTCTCACTTCAGGTGAAACTACAAATGATGTACATGATTGAATATTCTGAACTGAGGAAGAAACAAAGGGTAGGATTTACCTCACTGACATTCCTCTATCTGACCCCCAAGGGGAATTATTTGTGAACGGGTCTTGTTTCAAGTTAGCAGATGGCACAACAACAGCTGCGTATGCAATCACCACGCTGAAAACGGTAGTTGAGACTTCTCGAGTTCCCTATCGATCAGCTCAGGCTGCCGAACTGGTGGCATTATTACGAGCCTGTGAATTAAGCAAGGGACTCGAGGTCAACATCTATACAGATAGCCAATACGCCTTTGGCGTGGCCATAGCTTTGGGCGATTGTGGAGGGAGCGGGGTTTGCTCACCTCCCATGGTCAGAAAATACAGAATGGCCCCTTGGTGTTACGATTACTTGCTGCCCCAAGAAACTAGCTATAATAAATGCAGTGCCCATAAGGCGGTGGTGAACGAAGTAGGGGAGGGGAATGCCTTTGCTAATCAGGTTGCTAAACAGACGGCTCAGCCCACACTGTCGGCTATGTTTGTTACCTCTTCTGCAAGATGGGTGGAAGAATTTGATTTTTTCAATAATACCATAGAGAGCGTGAAAGAAATGCAGAAAGAAGCCACTCCAGTCGAATTGGTGCGATGAGAGCAGGAAGTGGGAAGGTTGGATGAAAATAACTGTTGGGTTGATTTGACGGAAAAACAAAGATGGCTGTTACCCAATGCTTTGGTACAAGCCGTCGTAACTATGACCCACGGTCCAGCTCATATTGGAGCTAAAGGTATTTGTGCTTTGTTGGACCCAGTATGGAATAACCCCAACATTCAAAGGACGGCTGTCCATTTGGTCCAATATTGTATGGTTTGTTTACAACACAATCCGAGAAAGTGTTTTGAGAGGGAATTTTGAACCCCCTGTTTTACCATTTGAAGTACTCCAGATGGATTACATCCACATGGAGCGAGTCAACAACTTAAAATATGTTCTGGTGGTGGTTTGTGCCTTTAGTAAATGGGTTGAGGCTTACCCAACTAAGGAGAACACTGCTTTGGCTACAGCAAAGGCTCTCATCAAGGAGTTTATCCCTAGATATGGATTGCCCCGTTTGATTTGGTCGGACAATGGGGGACATTTTCATGGGGCCCTCGTTAGACATATCTGTGACGGGCAGCAGATAAGACAGAAATTCCATGCAGCTCGACACCCTCAGTCGGCAGGCTTAGTAGAAAAGTATAATGGGATTTTGAAACTAAAAATTGCCAAGATTTAGGAGAGTACTGGTTTGAAGTGGCCCGATACCTTGCCCCTGGCCCTCATGTCATTACAAGTCACCTCTCATTCACGTTCTGGTCTCTCTCCTTATGAAGTGATCTTTGGGCGGCCTGCTAATGTATGGGGAGTGCCCAGACCACAGTCATTTACTGATGTTGAATATCCTATATTGATTACCTGTATACTTTGACTAAAGACCTCCGTTCTATTCATCAGCAGGTAGCATCTGTACTGCAGCCTCTGCCAGAGGGTCCTGGACATTGTTTGGAACCCGGCCAGTGGGTGCTGGTCAAGAAGTACAAACAAGATACTAGCCTGGCTCCTAAGTGGTCCAAGCCATATCAAATCCTTCTTGCCACACGGACGGCTGTAAAAGTGGATGGGAAGAAACACTGGATCCATGTTTCTAACCTCAAACGGTTACCACTCCCGCTTCCTCATGATCAGCAGCTCTCTGATGGAATTTTGACCCAGGAAAGTGAAAGAGCTACTGCATTCGTTCCCTTTTCTGACGCCTGTGAAACAGAGCAAAGGCAAGAAGAAGGAGTGACAGGATTGGGCGAAACGGCCCCAGGTGAACCCGTAATTGCCCTTAATCCTGTCACCGATATTCCAGTAAGCAGAGGCTTCGATGAAGGAAAAGTACCTTCTGTGCTATTTTCTGATCAGGAAGTTCCGGGTCATGTGCGATACAACCTACGGCCAAAAAAACATCACAGTACCTCAGACACCACGGCCAGGAGATAAGGAAAGACTTGAATAAAAAGGGTTTGCTAGATTTCGAGTCTGAGGTACTGAGCAAGACACTGGACCGAACTTGTTGAGAGCTGGAACATTGGTGTTGTGCTCTGTTCAGAAAGAAAGACTGTCACATGTAAACTGCCAGGTTGTACCTTGGATTTCCCTCGACGACAACGTTTTGTTCTCTTGAGATGAACGATAGGAGTCTGCCTGTGAGACTCTAGATGGACACAGGGAGAAGAACCCTCTGGCAAGACGGACTGCTGTGCCTGAGTTTAGCTTTGGACTTTTAGTTAGGAATGTACCCTTTTGGTCATATTGTACCTGAAGAAGAACGTCCTTTTGCACCATGATATTTGCCATTCTATGAGCCAATGTTTTCTGCCTGGACCATGCGTGTAAAATTAGCCTTTGTGTTAGTAGTAGCAGTCATAGTAACCATTTTTATGAGTATATTCGTATATTTGGAGTATAAATATCCCATACAAGCGATGATGCCCTCTACCGTTGCCCCGCCTGAGCACTTGATGTTCACCTTAGCACCACATAAGAAAAGACACCGCCAGACTTATGCTAAGAATATATTTTTAGAAATGCTCCACCAAACCCATAGTACTACTAATATGACCGATTGTTGGGTTTGTGGACTCTTGCCATCAGTTATGCATAAACACAACTTATTTCTCTCTTTGCCCTTATCATATTTAGGTAGCTTTGAAGCATGGTTCCAAATGTTCTCTGCCATGTATAACCATTATGTGGAAAACCCCAAACAGTATTCAGAAAAGGATTATAATATGATCCTAGCTTACATTGAAACACACCATGGATTCGATCCAGCAGGAAATGGGGGGGAGGGATCATTGGACCCGGATGCTTGTATGAATTTGTATACTATTAATGAAAACAGTACTTGGTTAAAAGGTGAACTTTATGATTTTGCTAATTTTAATCATTCTCAGTATTTTCAGCAGTTTGTCACCAGGAATGTCACTAGTGAGCGCATTATGCCCGTCCCTATCTTGAATACTTCCTCCGATTTCTGTGTGCAGGGAATTGGGCACGTTCAAGTTGGGAATAGTATTTGTAATAATACCTATAGAATGAAAATCTTTAGCAGTCCTCCACTGTTGACACCACCGAATGTGTATTTTGTATGTGGGGAAAATGCTTGCACCTGGTTACCACGGGGATGGGCAGGGCAGTGTTACCTATCTTTCCTGTACCCTCCTGTATACATAGCACCATCAGATTATCATAAAACTCACCACCTTCATAGCACATAAGTGGTTTCCTACAGACAGCGAAGACAGCTCGGAATGACTGAGGTTGATAAAACTGATACTTCCTTACAACAGTTTACAGATTTTACTAAGGGATTGGTCCCTTTCTGGGGACCAATATTCAATAGTAGAGAAATAAGACGATTGTCCAGGATAGTACAGAATGTCATTAATATCACTACTGAGATTATGACAAATATTACTGTAGCGCTTCAGGCTACAAGGCTTGTTTCTCTTCAGAACCGGATGGTTCTTGATGTTATCTTGGCCGATCGGGGAGGAGCATGCCGGGTGATCGGCAGCTCCTGCTGTGTTTACATTCCAGACTCCGCCCCCACGGTTCACCTAGCTATTAAAAAATTGCATCACATTGCGGCAGAAATGCACACTGAGAATGGATCCTGGTCACTCTCCAGCTGGTTTTGGGGGCTTCTATCTACTTGGGGTTGGAAATTATTGATACCTGCTGGAGCAGCAGGTATCCTCTTCACTTGCTGCCTTTGTATGCAATGTGGTCCAGCCTGTTGCTCCTATTGTGCTACCAAATTGACAGCCATGGTCATCCCTTCTCCTACCCCTTCTAAATCTCAGATGCTCCAGCAGGAGATTCGTGAATTATTGACTATTGATGAGGAGGTTTTCCGGGATTAGTACTTCTCTTAGTTAGCTACATCACGGTAAAAGGAGGGTTTGAGGAACCGAAATCTGAATTAGGCCTAGTAAAGCACATAATTACAGTTAGAAATTAGCATGATGTACCTAATAGGTTAGTCTAGGGGTTCGAGTATTAATAAACTCCCATATCTAACATGTTAGGGATTAGTATACGCCTTATTTTGTTTTTCGTCTTCCTATAAGCCATATAGTTTAAACCGACAAGCGCCATTTTGGGCCTAGCTTGCTTGCAGCATTAGTAGAAACCTACCATTACACTTAGTAAGAGCTGTTCACCTGAGAAATAGTCTGACAAATGTATCAAGCTGCTGCTTCTGCACGTTAGGCCTGTCAAGGTTGTAGGTGGGGGTAGGCTGGATAAGCACATTCCAGGAGGCGTTGTGCGGACTCTCCTAGAGCTGGCAGAAGGGAGTCACCCTCCTCGACCGTGCTATAACGAGCTGAGCTAAACTAAGGATGCTTTGTGTCCCATATATGGTCTTTCCTTTGCACCAACCTGTACCAACTTGTATTTTTCCTTCCTAGGTAATGGTTTCGAAATGTAACAGTATATATGTGATCTGTTGATAATGTGCCATGAGTCTTCTCAGTGGACCTCGAGGGGTTAGGTCGCGAGAGGCTCCTCTGGCAGAGTTTGTTTGTTTTAATAAACGATTGGACCTTCAACACTGCCAACTGACTGATTATTGGTAATTGGTATTAGGGCTATTTGTAAGTATAGCTCTAATCGGTTGTAATTATTTTTTCGGTGCTTCAGGATGTTGAGTGCTGGGGCGTTGGTGCTCGGATTGAACAGAACAAACCTTGGCAACAGCAACCCACACAGAAAGGGAAAATATGCTTTGTGTGGACCAGCAAGGTCCAGGGGACTCCCCAAGCAATGGAGAGTCAGGGCACATCTGAAGCAAAAAGGGAAGCCCGAGGAAAGTTAAAGTTGCCTTCTCAGGTACCCACCAGTTGACGGACCAGGGACCGGGATGGTACCTCGAGAGAAAACGGGCCCCCAATGGCAGAAACCGCCTGCCTTTCCGTGGCGGCGTTGCTGCCAAGGAAAGGCACATCCCCGCACACATGCTAATATGGATGGTGGTGTCTCCCAGACACCGCCACCATGTTAGCTGCTTTTTCGCCCGGTCAACTCTGCGACTGGGCGGAAAACCGGCGGACGGTCTTTACGTCCGCCGGGGTCCCCCCACCATGATAATCTGGCGGGGGGAATTAGGGGGCGGATGGTGGTTTTCAGCGGGCGGATCGCCAACGCCACACAGGCGGTGGCGATCTGTCCGTTATCGTAATGGGCCCCTTAGTGTTATTGATGTTCTCAAAGTTAGTATGTGTGGCTATAAATTTGATGAGACTGTGCTAAATATGTTCATATATAAATATTTTGTGTAATTTTGAATGAAATATATTTTAAAAATTTGTATGGATAATAAACATTTAAATTATTTTTATTTATTTACATTTTGAAAAAATATATGTTTAAATGTTTACTTAGATGCTTGTTCAGCTTGTGGACATTGTGGTAGATATAGTAAATGTTAACTTTATGGTGCTCTATATTTTGGATTTTTCTTTTGTAGTAGTGGGGGTATTGTAATTTTTGTCCATTAAGGACCCAATTACGACTAGGGCAGCCCTAATGATTGCCGTAGCCATGGTGCGAGCATAGCCGTACTGTAGGTCGAACTACCCTATTATAACTTGGGCGGTCGGATTATCATTACACCACCGCAACAGCCAGGGAGCAGAGATCCCTGGCAGTGGTGCAGATGTCTTGAACCCGCGGTCCCGCCAAGAATTTTACTAGTTTTCTCCCCGCCACAATTTTCATGGTGGTTCATACTCTATGAAAACCGTGGCATAGCGGAAACAAAGAGGAACCCTGTTGCCTCAAAGCATGTGCATGCACCTCAGTACCTGCACCGCATGTACTCCAACAGTCAATGCAATGCAGGTACTGCCTTTGACGTTCCCATTGTAGTGCCTACTTCGTAGACTGTCAAAGAACCACCAGTGACTGTAAAAGTCGGAATCTGACAGGCGGTGAGCACACAGGTTTACCAGTGTGGGAGCAGGGTGGAAACATGGCAGTCCCACACCGTCAAACTCATAATCAGGCCCTTAGTGTCCATTATCTTTATTGCTATGTTATATGGGAGTGGGAACGGACAATGTATCCTTTTAAGGGCCCGATTCTGATCCGGTTAGGAAAGCATTCCCACATTGGGTCCGATTACGATGAGGTTAGGACGGCCTTCTAACGGCATTTGCTCCTGCCAAATCTGATCGGGAACGTGTCTTCCCGACCGAGGGCCAGATTACGATGCGGTTAAGAACATAGGCTCCCATAGAAGTTAATGGGAGTGCAACCAAATTGTATCTGGAAGAATCGGGATGCATCATACTTGGTCGGTTGCACTCTCCCGATCCGAGTTGGTCGGGAACCATTTCCAAACCGATTAGATCAGGAAGATTTCCTTACCGCATCAGAATCAGGTCCTTAGTGTCCAGCACCTTCCCTGATATCAGGTAGATTGAAGTAGGAATAGTAATTGTTGATTATCCAACACCTTCCTTGACTTATTTTATCTTGGAGTGGGTATAATTTGTTTAACTCTTTTAGTGTCCAAAACCTTCACTGAGATAGCTTTTATTGCAGTGTAAAAGGTTAATGTTGCCTCTGTAGTGTTCAGCACCTTCCATGAGTTAAGTTAGATTGGAGTGGGAGTAGTAAATGTTGCCCCTTTAGTGTCCAGCACCTTTACTTACTTATGTTGGAGTGGGAATAGTATATTTAACCCTTTTAGGGCCTGATTCTGATGCGGTTTGGAAACATTCCCACCTAGGGCCTGATTATGATGCGGTTAGGAAGGCCACCTAACAGCATTTGCTCTTTCTGAATCTGATCGGGAACCTCTTTTCCCCGACCAAGGGCCCAATTACGATGCAGTTTGGAACATAGGCTCCCATTGAAGTCAATGGTCAGATGGCAGTCAGACCACTGGTGAGGTGGTGGCTGGACCGCCACTACCGCACCACCACGAGACTGGCGGTCCTCGGACCATCAGACTCGTAATTAGGCCCTTAGTGTCCAGCACCTTCCCTGACTAAAGTTAGATTGGAATGGGAATAGTAAATGATGCCCGTTTAGTGTTTAAAACCTTCCCTGAATTATTTTACCTTGAAATCACAATAGTATATTTAACCCTTTTAGGGGGCGATTATGATCTCGGTCGGAAAGCATTCCGACCGACTCACATCTGGAATGCTATCCGTACGACTCGAAACAGGGGAGTCCAATAGAACAAGTACGATGCACCGTATGCATCCGGATCCGATTCGGTCAGACTCCTATTGACTTCAATGGGAGCCTGTGTTCCGAGAACACAGGCTCCCATTAAAGAATGGGGTGGCTGGGGAAAATCGTTCATCCTGTGCCTGCACTGTATATGGCCGAAAGGTGGAACCCACGGGTAACCCCACGGCTCCGAGGGCCCCAGGTAAAGGGGGGCCTGCTTGGGCCCCCAAAGACCAATTCCAACAGCCAATTCATTCGGAGAAACCGATACGGAAAGGCTGTCTGAATCGGTCATCGTACTCGCTCATTCGGAAACCAAGTCCATAGAGCTGTACGAATCGGCTTCCGTAAGGCTCGACTTCTCCGAATTCCATTCGGAACTGATTCAGTCAGCCCTAATGGTTGCCAGGCATCGTACTTGGTCATTTGTAACTGGGAACAAGTCTGACAGAAACAAGGGCTCCGGATCGGATTTGGCAAACCTGAATCCGATTTGGAGCCCTTCCAACCGAGATCGGAATGACCCCTTAGTGTTGAAAACCTTCCCTAAGTTTTATTGCAGTATAAAAGGCCAATGTTGCCGCTTTAGTGTCCAGAACAATCCCTGAGTTAAGTTAGATTGGAGGAGGAATAGTAAATGTTGCCCCTTTAGTATCCAACACATTCCCTGAATTATTTTATCTTGGAGTTGCAATAGTATATTTGACAATTTTAGTGTTCAAAACGTTCCCTGCGATACGTTTGATTGTAGTGGGAATGGACAATTTTGCCTCTTTAGTGTCCAGCACTTTCACTGAATTAAGTTAGATTGGAGTGTGAATGGTAAATGTTTTCCCATTAGTGTCCAACACCTTCCCTGACTTATTTTATCTTGGAGTTGGAATAGTATATTTCATTGTTTTAGTGTCCAAAACCTTCCCTGAGATACGTTTTATTGTAGTGGGAATGGACAATGTTGCTGTCTGGCACCTTCCCTGAGTTCCTTAGATTGGAATGTGAATAGTAAGCCTCTTTAGTGTCCAAAACCTTCCCTGAGATATGTTTTATTGCTGTAGAAAAGGTCAATGTTGCCTCTTTAGTCAAACCCTCCAGGATTTTGGGATTTGTAAAAAAAAATCGCAAAATTGGCAGTTTTGTAAAAATGCCGCAATTTTTACAAAACTGGCTGCAAAATTTGAATTTGAAAGCAGATCCTACTTTCCTACAGTTACAATTTTTCTCGGAGCAGGACAAGATTTGGCCAGGTAGAGCGTCTCAAGTTGCGTGCACAGGCCCGAAACGCCCTGATGCTGCCTTTCTACTTTTTCTTTGCTCATTCCTGGCGAGGGTGCTCATACATGCAGGACGGCATTTCATGCATACATTGCACATGCGATATCAATGCAAAAGCCTTTTGTTTTCGGTCACACCACAAGGTGGCAGAGTACACACAAGTAGATAATGGTAAAGAACCCTCAGGTTAACAGACTCATTATACAAGTAATTCTAGCTGTTTTCCAGCAATATTCCCTTTACCGACAATATTTAATTCTCATTCAGTCTACTCATTTATATTCGACCACTTTGGAAGATGTTTTCGACATTCCAATGCAGTTATTCTCAATTTTATCTTATAAGTACTTCCCCAGTACACCAAAGATAAATTACACTGCACCACATGTCTTGCAATTCCTTAGTATTTAGTGTTCTATACATTTAATTCCACCTTTCCAGCATTTCATTTCATTGTTCCCAGACTTTTTTCAATTAAACTTGAATATTTTATGCTAGCTTTTCCCAGTAGATTGCATTCCAATTTCTGCATTATTCTAATGTAGTTGCCCTCTTTTTCTTAAATGAATTGTCAATTATTCCAGCATTGTATTCAAAATACTACACTATTCTCCATTTCTGGCACAACAATCAGTTCACATTAATTTCCCTGATTGCATGACACAATTTATCTCTAGCATCCTCTACAAAAAATCACTTCCGTTTACTACTCAGCCTTCCATTTCGGTGGTTCAAAAAATGGTTAATTTGCCATGCTTGTTGGTTTTTACCACTCAGTCGCCTATTGTAGTTTTCAATGTATCCTGAATATTCAGTCACTAATCTAAATATTGTGGTCTTCCTAAGGTCACTGCATTTTACTTTTGTCATCGCAGCATTAATTTTTTTTTGCATCGTTGAATATTTAGAGAAGTATTACAAAGTACATTGCCCGTCGGGCCATGGAAGAAAATGCCAAATTCAGAAGTTAACTGTAGGCATCTAATCAGAATGCGTTGTCCATCATACTTAAACCTCAAAAGTGTGCCATATTCTTCATTCGTTCCACTGCTAGCTAAATAGCCTTCCCTATTCCAGTTTATGATTTTGCTAATATTTGAGATGGCACTTTCACTTGGCAAGCAGTTTTCAAACTCAACCATGCCTTTTTTGTGATATACCAGGAGACAGAGCCTCTTCTGAGTTTTCAACATTATGCTCATTTTTACTAGTGCCTTTGAGAAGATTATCAAAGTAGAACATTATCACTTTGTGGTGGCTAAGATTTAAAATGTGTATTTTTTGGGCAGTGGAGTATTAATGAGTACTATGGGGTAGACGAGATTTAAGCCATGACACTCGGTCATGGGTACCTACAGTTACACTATGGACACTTCTTCAATACCATGTGTTGTGACGATCAGCCGTCTCTTTTTTTCTTCAAGTAATCGAAGGATTGGGAACGATAACGAAACAACATTTAAGAAAATACCTTTATTGTGAGGAGTAACTGGTTTAAATACCCACATACACACCAAAAATTAAAACGTCTCCAAAATAAACAACAATTGGGGTACAGTGTAAAATAAAAACTGTTCAGTAATGGACAGTCGGCCAGGGGTCTGCCTACCTAGTGGTATGCTCACGCCCAAAACTCTGGCCCATATTTCTTTTGAGATTTGTTGGGTGAATGAGTGATATACATGTTGATGTACTGACTCCGTGATAAAGCCAATAGGCCTACCGCTTTTCATATTTTAGTGTTCTGACCCTTTGACAAAGGTAGTAGGTCTGCCTTACTTAAAATGATACCCTTAATATTGTTGCATGACATTGCTATGCATGGTTACAGCGGGGTTGGGGCCTTCAGGGAGGTTGTTTTTACACTTGATTAATTTTTCCGCTGGCACTGAATGGGCATTACGCCTTGGGAGGAGAAGGTGGAGTCACTTATTTTTTAGATTTATATAGTTTATGTTGCATTTTGTTATATATTAGAATGATAAGTATTCAGTCTAAAATTATCATCAATACCAAAAGAGAAACCCATTTATATTCACCATTCTCACCACTGTAACCTTCCCCCATCTCCAATATTTAATGGTTCTATCAGCTACATAGGCCCATTTTAGCTGAATGGGTAAGTCTTCCTACAATTATTATTTTTTTTTTTTTAATTTGAAAACCTTTATTTGAAGAAATGGGTGCGTACAAATACGGGCCTACAACCCGGAGGCCGGCCACGGAACAAAACTGGAAAGCACCATCATCAATTAAAGGCACAGAGTGGTCAAACGATATCACCTGACGCTGTAAGTCATTGTTGTTAACTAACTAGAACCACTTGACTTAGGATTTAAGAAGGTTAATTTTATGTTTCAAAGAATAAAGGATCTGTTGTATAGGTAGCAACCCGGTGTACGCGGCGGGGAATAATTCAACTGTTACAGTACAATACAGCCAATAAGCGATAATCAGAAAGGTCAATAGCATACAAAACATAGATTCGCTTATTGTTACCCAATGGTAGTATCCCCGCCCGACCACATGTACCCTGAGACAAACTGAGCAGCGATTCCTCAATAATAAAACGCCATCAGAAAAACAGATCAGTTGCAATCGCTATACATCCCAACCCAAGAAATAAGAAAACAAAAATATTAAAAAGAAAAAAGAAGTAGGGAGTCACCGCATTACTGTACTCGCCCCACAGTGGCATTGTCAAGCAATAATACAAATGACGAACGTGCTTGGGGGCGGATCGATTAATTCCGGAGAAACAGTGGCATGGGTACCATATTACATGAGACACACATTCGCCCCCTCACAATAACTCACCCCGCGGGATTGCGCACAGTCGCGGAGACCCAAGAAAAGGACACAAAAGAGCCATAGAAACAAAGAACAACCTAATAGACCCCTCTCCACCCGCCCCACCCTGCACCCCTGCAGAAGGCTACGGCCTACCCACCCAGCAGCGTGCCTGTCGCCCTAATTATGAACCCGAAATATAGAAGTAGAGATTATAGAGAAACGGAAGGAGAAAAAGAGAAAAAAGAAAAGCCTGGGGAGAGGAACCATTAGCAAGTGATACGGCCCCCGCGCCCCGCCCACACACGCCATGAGCTTGGCCCAAAATGAAACTGGCAAATGTTCAGTTGTTCGTAAGTACAAAGGAATCAACAAAGTCTCACGATGTAGGGCAGTCCATAGCTCCATTCAACGATTAGTAGTCCACCGAAGTAAGGATCAGGTTCATCCCAGTCCTTTCTTAGCCAACGTCGCAGTATACGTAGATCCAGTGGGCATAGGACCTGGCGATGAGAAAAGGCCTTGGAAAAGTCACTGGACTATCAATGGAAACAGCCAATAGAACCCCTTCTTCCGAGGGCAACGCATAAATTGTTCACAGCAGCCATACATATTAGTGTCAATGAACCCCAGCGGTTCCACTCGCTCATGTCTCGAACCATCGCCACCCCAACCAGGAGGCGGGGAACAATCAACGACCTCGCCGGGCCCTTCCGGGTCCACAATATCTGACCCGGGAGCAATGGCGGCCATTACTTCCCCCCGCACATAGAAGTCCCGGATCATGGTCAACCTCCAAGTCTCCAGAGCCTGCAGCACATCGCCAATCGTGGGCTCGAACACACCAGCACAGGCCCAAGCAGGGCCCAAGGGCAAGAGATCGTCATCCCGGGATCGTGCACAGGACATGGCAGCAGCCGCCATTTTGCGACGACTACGCCGTCTCTTCGGAGTCGTCTTCAGGGGCGAGCTCAACAGTAGAGCCCCGGCGGGACCCCCTTCAAGCGCAAAAGCGGCACCCACAGCGCTGAAATGGTGACCACATAAGAGGGGGACCCGCCGGTGGCACCACTCCGCCAAAATCTCTCTTCGTCACCAAGTGGAGGGGCCCGGTGCAGTCGGACGGAAACAAAGGGGGGAGCCACCAAACACGGCGTCCCCAACCCACAACTGTCCGCACGCCACCTCTGGAGCACCGGACGGGTGACCCAGGCACGTTCGTTTGCCTTCAGGGCTCTTCGCACATCGGCATCTTCCGGCCGGCCCCAGACCTCCACCCGAGGCCGCCGCCGACACCGTCTCGCCGGCAACCAGCTGAAGGCGAGGCCCCGGTCTCAATCCCGGGGAGGCCGCACTTTCCGGGAGGGCGCCGCTGTGGATCCACCGAACACCGGACCCACCAGGATGGACGGTGAGTGACTGCAAAGCTATGCATGTAGGTTATAGTCCGTCTTGGGCAGTATGAGCGACAGGATTTTGGAGTATAAGCAGGCAGGACGGTGGAGCCGAGCTAACGTGCGACCATCTCGTTGTCGAGCTTGGCTCCTCCCCTCTTCCTACAATTTTGTTTAGTGCCTACTACCATGGCAGCGCCTGCAGCATGTTCCTGCACGATCTGTAATGCATGCTGTACCATGCAGGAACAGGGGTGCAATTCCAGCGGGGCACAACATATGCCCCCCTGCATGCCCCCCCAGGCCGAGGAGCAGCAGGGGCTCATGCTATGAAAAGGGAAGCATATATTTGCTCCTGACCGCTGCGCCACCGCAGCAGGATCCTGGATCACCGGCAGACGCATCGGTGCTGTGGCTGCCCGAATAACAAACTCGTAATACTGCAGGTGGGCCCGCACTGTGGGGGTGGTCTGTCCACCACCATTGCAAGTACGGTGGTCCTGTGGACTGCTGTACTCATAATAAGCACCTAAGTATTTAGTGCTATAGATATGTGTTTACTTTGTTTGTAATGAAGTTGGACTAGTATGTGTTACGTATGTAGTATTGAATATTCTGTTAAAGTAGATTTTGCGTTGGTATGGTAAAAAAGCGTAGCGTTTACAATTCATTATTATTTAAACATTAATACGTATTAGAAGAACACAATACACATATAATGGTTTCTTACTTTTATTTTGAAGAAAAAAATATTTAGGAGGTCATTAGGATGTAGGGCGGAATCACTTCCGCCCGACATTGCATCAGTCATGGGACTGACCAACACCAGGTCGTCTGTCCTGACCCCCTCTTTAGGATGTGACTGAACACTGGTCGCATTCCTACATTTTACGATGGCAGCAAGCATTCTGGCCGTAAACCGGCCATAATGCATACTCCCATAGTGACATGGGAGGTGTGGTTCATCCCTGCATCCTGTGGCAGGCACCTCAAGGTGTCTGCCACAAGGTGTAGGGATCAACAGGGAGGCACCATAGGTGACCCCTCGGCCTCCAAAACCTAGGCTGTGCACCCAAGGTGGCCCTGCTGGGGGCCCCTAAAAGACGCTTTCTGATGTGGTTTTCATGTCAGACAGACCGGCATGGAAACCATGTCGGAATCGTAATCTCAATGGCGGAAAGAGCCATTCTTGAGATAACAGGTCGCATTCCGACTGGCGGACGGGCTCTCTGAGCCCATCAGAAACCAGCCAAAATGACCAGCCAGATTCCTTCCCGACCATCTCCATTGGTCAGAAAGGAAACCGAACTGCCCATTATGATGATGCTGTAAAGGCTCTGACTGGCCCCTATTGTAACTTTTTCATATTTTTGATATATATTTATTAGAAGGAACATTTGTCAGCTTTTTATTTATTATATAACATATTTTTAATAGATGTTAAACAAATAAAGAACAAATGTTTCTGAATACATTTACAGTGATATCTAATTTCATATTTTTTTAACATTGTAAATTTTAAAATATTTTTCACAAACATATTTTTCGTACATTGTCATAATGTTATTCAACATAAATATTTGTAATATATATTAAATAATTGTATATATGTTAGAATATTATTTAATATGTAACACATTTTTAATAGTTGTTAAAAAACATATAGAAAAAATGTTTTGAATACGTTTTCAGTAATATATATTTTCATATTGTATTAAACATTGTACGTTTTTATATATTTTCTCACAAATAAATGTTATATATATTTTCATAATGTTATTTAACATACATATTTTAATATATTAAATGATGTTATATGTGTTATGATATCAGTTAATATATATTTAGCAATTTGTGTAATCATTTTTTTCAACTTTTTTGTACATATTATATTTTTTTTACATTTTTAAACATGTTATAAATCTTTTTTAATATTTAAGCTTATATTCCCATTGATTCCTATGAGAAGTTAGTCTTTTTTTTGTTTGTTTCTTTAAGCACACATTTTTTTCCACCGCTATCTAAATTTAATAGTCGATCAGTGTTATTTTGGGTTGCTTGTGGAAGAAAGAAGTCACGGTTGGGTTCTGCTGTTCATCGGTAAAGGTAAGTTAACTGTTTTTTAAAGTGTTTGTTAAGTAGGGAGGAGGTAGGACAGTTGTGTATATAATATGTGTGGTGCTTTTGGTGAATTTATTGTATGTTTTATTGTTTTTGTGGATGCTATTTAATGTTGCTTAGTTTTATTATGTGTTATAGGAATTAAAGTGTTTTTTAATGTAAGATATGTGTATTGTATGTATTGCTGACTAGTTTTGAGTAGATTAATATTATGTAGGTATATATTTGGGGAGGGTGTTTTATCTATTTTTTGCAGGTTTTATTTTCCTGGACGTTTCTAAGGAAGGCAGATGTCCTGTTTCTTTTTTTTTTTTTAAGGAAATCTGAATTAATTTTAAAATAAATTAGATGTCCCTGTTTTTTTGGTTTTTAATGGAGACTGCAGACTGTGGATTGTCTCGAGGGATTGTTTTTTTGTAAAAGTACAATTTTGCATTTTTGGGGACTTTTTATTTTCGTCTAAACTATATTTTTGGGTGGATTATGTTTTGAAACTCTGAGGATTTGGAGAGAGATCTGCAGCAACAGAATCGTAAGTTAATTTTATGAATTTACTGTGGGTGGGAAATGTTACATATTTAAATTATGTTGATATGCTTATAATGTTGTGCTGTTGAAACTATGTGATATATGTTTTTAAATTATGTGTATGTCTTTTTTATGTATTAAATTATTTAAAATATTTAAAGGAAATAATATTAATATTTTTATTATCTCATTGAGTAATGCAAACATTTGAATACTTTTTTCACTGATATAATAATAATATTTGACTAGTTTAAAAAAATATGTCTTTAAATTATTTTGGTGTATTATGTGGTAGTTTCTTGGATGCCTCATAATTTTATATGTGGTTTAGAGGATAGATTTGGTTATTACTTCTAAGTATTGGAGTCCTTTGTTGTTTACAAATAGTCTAACTTTGAATTGTAGCATTTCATACATTTTTCTTGTTTGGTTAGTTTAGGATAGATTTCTTTAACTATTAGTTCTATTCTGAGTTCTTGGCAGCTTTTGTTAGGCCTCTAGTAATTTATTTTATTTATTTTGCGTTTTTTATAGAGCGCATCAATCATCCCAAGGGATATCACGGCGCTAATTATTTTATAATTATATAATAATTATAATAATTATTAATAATTTATTTAATGTAGGTGGAGTTCTGACTAGTGTGGATTGGAAGGCATTATTGCATCATTCCAGTGCATTGTTTGTTTTTGCCTTATGTGTCAAGGTGCTGTCATAGACATTCCATCGTGGTATATGGAATTTTGGCTGGCGTCTATGTCCTGACTTATGCAGTCTGCCTACCCATGTGTCCTTGAAGTAGTCCATTAGTGGAGCTCGTTTGTTTTCATTATTTTGATAATGGGGACTTTTTAGTAGGGTGTTGTAGTGATTGGTTACTTCTGTCAAGGGACATAGGGTAATACAATAATTCTTCTGATTTCAAAGGCAAATTGGCTGTTGGTGGTGTATTCTACACTTAAAGGCTGATTCTGATTTTGGATGTCTAGCGACCGCCATAGCGTTGGATCGAATGCTGCACCGCTGGCAGTCTGACCAGTGTATTATATGACATGCGGTTACACAGACGAAAGACCACCAGGGTCCCGCCACCACAGCCAGGAAATCCCGACCGTGGTGGCATTGGAATAGGCCAATGAGCCTGTCCAAGGGCAGATCAACAGTGTAATCACAGACCCAATTACGAGGTGCCTTACAGCTGGAGTGAACATGGCGGTCTAACCACCACATCTGAGCTGGCGGAAAGGGAGGTATATAAGGCCGAAACTCACCTGTACTCACCTCTACACGTCCTGGGCCGCCATGGAGCCGATCGTACATGTCCTGCTGCTGATATACCTGCTTGATCACATCCAAAACCCAAATCATCGTGGACATAACCACCAGTAAGTTATATTCCTACTTGTTCAAATGCACTGCTAAGCAAATCAATGCCCCGCGATGGCCCTGGCAAGGGTGTTAGAGTACCTTGGTCAAACATATTTTTGGGGGACCCTGTTTGGATTGTTTCAAATGTATAACCCAAATATATCTGTATGATGCTCTCCTTGGCAAAATCACTGACACTGCACAGGCACACTGCACACAAATTGACATGTGCTTACATCCCTGAATCAGTGATAGTGATGTGTTCAGTAAATTGGGTCACACAACAGCACCTGCGCATCAATATTACACCTATTTATCTCTCTGATAACCTTATATTGCACACATCCTAGGTTCTGTTGAGATATCAAATTTTCATTTGTATAGATGTGTCAATAAACTGAAACACACCTTCTCTGCTACAACTCTGTATTGGACTCCCACCCATATCAAAAGGTAATGTCAGTAAATGGGATTACAAATAATCAGCGTGAGAAGCAGTTAAAGGGCACAGGGTTATGTTATCATTAATTATAAAGCGCGTCAATTACCCAAGGGTGTCCTGGCTCTGAAACACTAATTCTCTGAGAATAAATCAAGAGGCCAAGGTTAGCGAGTAAAAAGCCAAGTTTTCAGACCTCTTCGAAAGGTGAGTAGGTCCGTGGCCTTTCTCAAAATGGGGGAAAGCTCATTTCAGGCTTTAGCTGCTCATACCATAAAGCTTCTCCCTCCCCATGTGGATTTTTTGACGAGCGGCACAGTCGCCAGCTTGGCTCCTCTGGAGCACAGGGTTCTACCTGGTGTACACCATTGCATTTTTTGCTTTAGGAAATCTGGGCCTATCCTGTGGAGTGCCTTAAACACGGTACTCAGAATTTTAAAAAGCACTCGCTTCTTGACTGGCAGCCAGTGTAATTTCCTCAATTAATTGGAGATGGAGGAATATTTGGTAGTACCCGTAATCAGCCTTGCGGCTGCATTTTGTAGCATTTGCAACTTGTTTGCAAAGCGTTCCTGTATATTTAAATACAGGCTATTGCAGTAGTAGAGACTGGATAAAATGAGAGTAGTAACTACGGTTCTCTGACAGGATGCAGGCAGAAAGGGCAATATTTTTTTTAATCATTTTAATTCAAAAAATACACGGAAGATGCAACTGCATTGATTTCGTCCCCGAAGTTGGGTTTTTGATCAATAATGACTCCTGTACAAACACTCTCTGTAGAATAGGTATGTCTTACCAGGCTGAGGCCCTGGAGAATAGTCCATTTGGCACCTGCCTGAAAACCCCAATGTGCAGAGGACCTGTGGATTGAAGCATATCAGGGACAACCAATAGCTGTTGTAGGGATTCTGCATATGTACAAAACCATGCGCAGGATTATGGGACCTCAGTGTATAGGGACTATGCCTTTCTACCACCTTAGTGTCCACGAGCCCAGGACAGACTAGCTATAGTGTCTCACTCGCTCTCCTACACACTCACAGAGAAGCAGATGAACAGACACCCCAGAACACAACACTCCCGGATCTCTCAGGAATCGTGGTAACAAAACACACCTTTTCACTCACACTCTCGTACCTGTCCACAATAAGATTTGACTGAGACACAAATATAGTTTAAAATGTTTATTTTAACTATTGTGCTCTAACAGGCAGTATACGTGCCACAACAAGCAGAAAAATGTATAATACGAATATAGTTAGTATTGTAGCTAAGCCATACATCATAAAGGGAGATGTCATCATACAAAGACAATGGAGAAAGGACTATAGTGACTAACCTCCCTCCCCTTGGTGAGAAGAAGTATTATTATATAATAGAATATCTCTGGGCTTTGTCACCAGACTATAGATGGTATTTCCACATCATAGGTGCTTGTTGCTCTTCTCCCTGGAAAGGTCCCTCTCCAAGTGTGTGCCATCCAAACATGCATCCCGTAATATCAAAGTACAAGCTTCCAGTAACAGCTGAGTTTGTATGTGTCATCTAGGTGCTAGGGCCTGACCATAACAGAACAACAAGGGGCATTGTCTATCGACCCTGCTCACAATGTTCAGACTACCCTTTAGGAACAAGCAAAGAATGAGCACAGCAGACAGCTCCCATGTGAAAGGCATAAACAGAGTCTTGCAAAAATAAAGCCATGTAGTAACGTGAGCAAAAGCTGCATCATGGTTGCTGTGATCTGCTAACTTAGTGATGTCGACAATGTTCCCATCAGCCACATGGTAGAGAAAAACACACCTTCATCACAAGATCTCAGGTAAGAGCAACCAGAACTTAGTAAGTGCTCAGGGGTAACTGTAGACTATGAGGACAAAACAACGGGCCTGTCTCGTGCGGGGAACCTATCCATGGCACCGGAACCGCACGTGCTTCAGGCACAAGTTCATCATTCGGCACAGTTTGAGCAACCCCTAACCCCTCCCCGAGGTCACCTCCCGGGGCAGGCTAGCACAGTCACCACCCCATCAAAACCTTTTGGCCCAGTGGCTTCGTACCCCACGCAAGAAGAGCGGGAAGAATTGGTCGCCTATTACACCTCACCACCTCATGGGGCCCCAAAAGAAGCTGCAACAAGTCTAAAATGCAAAGCCGCACAGCTCAGCACCACGATACCATCACCGCAACCTAAGGTAGACATATTGGAATCTCTCTTGCACACAATGCAACTGTCTGTTAACGCCATCCAATATCAACCGGACAAAATGGACCTTCAGCTAGCAGTTCTACACTCACTATCAGTTTTTGTCTCCAACATCGATAACAAGCTAGCTGAACTGAACAGTCTGGCCAAAAGGGCACAAGAGGAGACAGCACTTATACAATCAAATTGTCCTGGCATCGCAATTGTGGACAAGTTGGCTACACTCCCTGGAGCAATGGACAACCTCCTCACAGGTATTAGAGAGGCCGTCAAAAATAGTTCATCGACGGGTCAACTGGAGAGAACAAACAGTGCATGGCAAAAAAACAATAGAGGAATTCTAACTCCTACTGAGCCCCCCCCCCCCCCCCCTGTAATACAAAAAGACAAGCTGGTAAGGGAAGAGGAAAATGCAACGCTATTAAGAGCACAAGGACATACCAGGGAAGGAGAAACCCAGGTAGCAGCAAATAATGGCTAACTCCCCACTTGGGAATCCAACCAAAAGGACGTCCCACGGGACCACGGGTGCTCCCCAAAGCGGGGCAGAAAGCAAAGAAGGAAGGGCCGCAGGTTAAAGCTAGGCACTCTGGCTGAAGGTAAAGTTAAGAATAACCAAGTCAGCATCTTGCCTCCAGACCCAACGCCCGAAAAACTGGCTACAACGAGTCCCAAGACAGACACGGAATTGGACTCACATCCCTTCCCTAATCAGGATCAGTGGCATATGAGCCAAAGGAAAAAGAATCGAAAAATAAATACTTCTAAAACGACGACATTCCCAATAAAAGTTGAAAAGCCCCGCCCTGAGGAGCAGCGCAAAATGACAAAATCTAACTCGAGCGAGGGTCTGATCGATTGTGGGGAAAGAACCAATATTAGCACGAGCACCACAAGGGTCAACCCACCTCCCAAAGCAGACAAAGGGGTACAATTACACCATCCCCCAGAAGCCATACCAACTGGAAGTTCCTCAAAACAGGTTGTAAGTGGAGCAAATGAACCAAAGGCCCCGGACCAGAGAATTCCAGCAGAGGAAGCCACCAGGGTTGCGATCACCTCCACAACCCCGCAGAGCGGCTCTAACAGGATAAAGGAGCATTTAGGCAACCCCACAGTTTTATTAATTCCGGAATACATGTCAAGGGGCGCTTTTGACATCCTAAACAGGGGTAACATTTTAAGTTTGCTAAACTCCATTGACAGCTTAACAAACATATCCACCAATGATCTCGACTCAGTGGAATTTAAAGTTTCACCGGAACACCCGGGGGTGGAGGTCACTAAAACAGTATGGGCCTCAACAAAGGTGGCTGAGAGGGTGCTCAATGAACAAGCGAAACTCAATAGCTGGGGCATAATACTTCGCCCATTTGTAAAACCGAGATATCCAGACACCCTTGGCAAGTGACTTTGTACATCGGAACGCACAAAACCAGGCCAATCAGGACCATCACTCGCTCTCTGTATTGCGAGGGGCTCGCAGCAACTCCCCGTCCAGTTCAGAACCAAAAGAACTGGGCAAAAGAAGGCAATACGCTGGGAATGAGCGTACTAAATTAGACTGGACATGGCTATCCAGGACTATAAATAACAAGCCGGAAAAACACTGACATGACAAGTCTGTAACTGGGAATTCTCTTAAAAACTTCAAAGTCTGCTCCTGGAACATCAACGGCATTCAATCAATCAATCAATCAAAGACATTTGTAGAGCGCACTACTTACCCGTAGGGTCTCAAGGCGCTGGGGGGAGGGAGGGTGCCGCTACTGCTCGAACAGCCAGGTCTTCAGCTTCTTCCTGAAGGAAAAGTGGTCTTGGGTCAGGCGCAGGTCGGTCGGGAGGGAGTTCCAGCTCTTGGCGGCCAGGTAGGAGAAGGACCTTCCTCCTGTAGTCGCTCTTCGGATGCGGGGGACGGCGGCGAGGGCGTGGTTGGCTGATCGGAGGTGGCGTTTGGGAGCGTAGAAGTTGATTCGGTTGTTGAGGTAGCTCGGGCCTTGGTCGTGTAGGGCTTTGTGTGCGTGGGTGAGGAGGCGGAAGGTGATTCTTTTGTTGACGGGGAGCCAATGCAGGTCTCTCAGATGTCCGGAGATGTGGCTGGTTCGTGGGATGTCGAGGATGAGTCTGGCTGAGGCGTTCTGGATCCGCTGGAGTCTCTTCTGGAGCTTGGCGGTGGTACCGGCGTAGAGGGCGTTGCCGTAGTCCAGTCGACTGGTGACGAGGGCCTGGGTGACGGTCTTCCTGGTCTCGGTGGGGATCCACCAGAAGATCTTCCGTAGCATGCGTAGGATGTTGAAGCACGCCGAGGAGACGTTGTTGACTTGCCTGGTCATGGAGAGGGAGGAGTCCAGGATGAAGCCCAGGTTGCGTGCGTGGTCTGTCGGTTTGGGTGCGGTGCCCAGGGCGGGAGGCCACCAGGAGTCGTCCCAGGCGGATGGTGAAGAGCCCAGGATGAGGACCTCCGTCTTGTCTGAGTTCAGTCTTTTGGACTCGGAACTAAAACTCTACTTGCAAAGCTTCGACATCATACCCTTGCAAGAAACTTGGTCAGACTCTCCTCCACCACTACCAGGATTTACCCTGCATTTCATCCCCCCAACCCAGTCTGCAAGATTTGGCCACAAAAAAGGGGGCCTCGTCACATACTGTTCATTAAAAAGAACGCGTACAATAGTGCCGCTACCATACAATCTAGACTCCCCCAATGCAATGCAAGTATCACGAATCTCAATTCGAGACCAAGGAAAGACGGAGGAGTTAATTCTAGTAAACCTTTACCTACATCCCCGAGGTAAGAAGCAAGGAGCCCTGCAACTAAAAGAAGAGCTTACAAAGCTATTAACTGCAGAGGATACAAACAGTCTGATTGTTAGCGGCGACTTCAATCAGAACATGCTCAATAATTGGCCACTGAAGTTAGCAGCACCGAGGACCCATTGGCATTGGAACAGTACTCTCAGGACAACTCATCAGGGGGAAGAAGTACAAAAGCAGCACAGCGACTTTTAGTAACACTTGAAGAACTTGGTCTACGAGCGCTTAATGGGATTCCCAGGGGATCGTCCCCAAGTAGCAACATTCCACAGTACAACAACCAGTTCAACAATTGACTTCACCTTCCTCTCTGGTAATTTGTTTCAAGTGACCACTGACTTCCATATCGGTTTACTTGACTACAGTGACCATTTACCTCAAGAAGTGACACTAGAGGCTTTTGCAACTCCAAGCCTAGCACGCGCCATTGGGCATGAACTAGTTTACATAGCGAACGATAGGCGGTTAAAGTGCAGAAGTGGGCCTCCTGCTCTGCTCCTTCTCTATGCAAAGCAAGCACTTGGCGAAGCCCAAAAAGAAACAGCAGACCTAACTGCCAGCTGGGAGAAATTTACAGAAATACTACGCAAAAACATGGGAAAAACACAGAGGAAAAACCAGCGTGATGGAGAGGGACATACTGTCATTCCAATGCGGTATCTCAATTAAGCTTTTACAAATAATGTTCTCCTAAAAAATCTAAAAATTCTCATCGGCCAAAAGCTACGAAGGGTAAGGACAGACCCTGTTGCCAAAGACGAACTGAGGCTGTTAAAGCGTGATCACAGGAGGCTGGTCTGGCAGCTTAAGCGAGAATCCGAAGAGTCCCTGTGGGCCAAACTCCTACATGACGCCAAATCAAGCAACAACGCTCAATTTTGGAGAAAAATCAACAATTTGTCTACGGGGAGGAGTCAAGGCATTAATTCCTTTGTCCCTGAAGAAGATTGGATAACATTTCTTAGCACTCACTTCAAGGGTACTGATATTAACGCCCAAGGAACGCCCAAATTCACAAAATACACAGAGGAACGTTTAACACTCAGCTGTGACCATTACGAGCCCCAGCAGCAAGACCAGACAATTGAAATTAAGTGTGCATCGATCTGTAACCGAATATCAAAGGGAAGGCATGAGGGGGCCCCGGGACCAAACGGGATCCCCCCCATATTGTTCAAACAAGATCCCGATTTTTGGGCAGCTGCCCTCAGACCAATGTTCGTCAAGATTTTACAGACATCATCAATCCCGACTTCATGGAGGGAAGCCATCATTTCCCCCATCTTCAAAAAGGGAGACAAAAGCGACCCAAAAAAATATCGGCTAGTATCTCTGCTCGATAACGAAGCTAAATACTTCGCGGGTCTGCTTCTAGAGGAACTGTAATTCTGGGCAACTGAAGTTTCAGCAATCCCATACAACCAAACATGTTTTTGCAAAGTTATGGGAACTACCTCTAATATCTTAGCTCTTTCTTTATTAATTGATGCAGCCCAAGAAGCGAACCATCCACTCTACTTGTGCTATATTGATTATAGCTCGGCTTTCGATCATGTGGACAGAAAACTTTTGTGGGAAAAGCTACACAAGTTGAACATTCCCCCCCTGCTGTTAAACCAATTAATTCTCCTACACAGCGAGACATGGGTGCAAGTTAGTGTCGGCACAGGTGACTTTCTAACAAAAAAGATTCCGACAAATACAGGGGTAAAACAGGGCTGTGTACTTGTCCCAATACTTTTTAATTTTTTTATGGGAGAACTATCAATACTACTAAATGAATGCAACTCACACGCTCCAAAGCTAGGGGGCTCAGAGATCTAAAATGTATTCTACACAGACGACCTGTTACTCATCAGTCGAACCTCTGTTGGCCTTCAGCGGCTATTGGACATCACCTCAAGTTACTCCGCTGCTAACAGGCTCGCCATGAATCCTGATAAATCAAAAGTTATGTGTATTAACCTTTCAAAAGACGAAACAACACAAAACTGGCTCTTGTCATCCAGTAAGCTAGAAAAGGTCTGCCAATATCGATATCTGGGGGTCATCATAGATCACAAGGGCAATTTCACACCGCAATGTGAAGCCATAAAAAGGAGAGGATTAATCGCTGCAGTGGCACTCAGAAATCTAAAAAACACAGTTTCGGGGCCAAGCTTACTTCCTCTGATAAAGGTAATCCAGGCAAAATTATTCCTGGCAATCACTTATGGTAGTGAAGTTATGAGGGGGATGGGCGCTCCCTTACTAGACAGAACAGTGGCAAAAGCACTTCGCATGATCTTCGGCCTTCCAAGGTATGCATCACCAGCCCAAATGAGACTAGAGTTTGGGTTACAAAAAGAAGAGCTGCCGCGCAAGGGAGCCTACATAAAAACCTGGCATAAAGTAAGCAGGGGGGACTAGAAGACCTTGAACGCTCTCCTGTGGAAGGATCTTCAAAACAAAGAAACTTGCCCGGCAAGGCTGTACTTGGAAGCAGCCACTGTGGACCTTGTCTTAAAGCAACTCTGGGAACTTTCAGGTTCCACAGCACTCTTCAAAAAGGTGGTCAACAAAATAGTATGGAAGGAATCATTGCTGCAGGACAAAGCCGCCCTAACAGAGCGGGCTCATTGCTGGCTTACAGTTCAATCATACACCATGCTCTTGCCTCAAAACTATCTGCAGATTGGCTTTACTAAAAAAACCTAAAGAGAAATTCTTGAAATTTCGCCTAGGTCTACTGCCGTCAGCGGCTCACCTACCTCCATGGTTACGGCCACACCTACCTACAACATGCCGACTTTGCGGGACTGGCAAGGAAAACATAGTCCATTTGATTACTACCTGCACCAAGTTCACCCAAGATCGCCGCGTTCTCCTGCCACCACTTTTCAACATTCGTAATATACGGACCTGCAGGCAAAGATGCTAGCCTTCTTCAAAGGAGATGACATCCAATTGAGTAGCTGAATGGTAAAATTTCAGGAAATAGCTGAGGCCCGCTTCAAAATTTTGAAGGAACCAAACAAATCAAGTAGCACCGTAAACGACCTTATGGACAAACTTAATGGTACCTCAGAAGACTATCCCCCAGAGTGACTCCTTTGGCCCTCCCTTACACTGGCTAGAACTGTTTAGGTAATAGGGTTCCCCCGAACTGTTATCATAAATTAATTATTCTTTTTTGCACCTTGGCATCTTTTTATCTTACCATGCCAGACAGTGAGGAAGAATCTAATTCTTAATCTTTTACTTTTTTGTTGTTGTTGTTGTTTTGTTTTGATTTTAGGATAAATAGGCTGTCTAACATGATGTTAAGCTTCTTTAAATTTTGCTGCTGCTATCTCACCATGGATTCTTGTGTTTTGTCTCAAGGACGGAACCCTTGTTTTAACACGCTTAAATTTGACTTATGTTTTAATGAATCCTCTTTGATTTACATTGTAAAGGTTTTAATTAATCATGCACAATAAAGTAGTAGTATTCCACCATCAGCCACGTGACATAGCATAACCAAGTGCCATGCATGTATAGGTAATATGTAAATATAGATGAAAGCAAACACAGCACTAATAGCATTTGTCAAATATGTAGAAAAAGTAGGTGTAAGGTACACAAAGGAAAATGAACACATGTCCATATAAATGTCCAGTTATGACAATTTAACACCCTCCATGTGTGGATAAACAAATATCTAACTTGAACACATCAAACACATATCCAACCTACATCATAGGAAGAAGTGCAAACTAAATTATGTTAACAGTGGCCAGGTCAGACTGAAATACTTACCATATAAAATGGCCCAATGCAATATAAGCCCCAATTGAATTTCATCCCACATAGACATCCATTGAACATTTCCCCTCATCCTGTGTAACTCTAGCACTGGGTCCAAGGTCATATCATACTAACCATTTCAACTGGATCAGCAATAAGGGATGAAATGAACACAACTGTAGACACACAACCTATCCAACAGCATCAAATAATTTGAAAAGTACAGACAGAACTACTGTCTTACAAACTATGAAAGCTTTTAATGATTTGATGTAAAACATTATGTAAACAAAGGCCAATGGCTAGTCTATAACATAGATGTTTGCCACAGCACAATGCTGTGCCACCAAACTTGCCCTTACTGACACTGCCATGGAACCTCCTCACAAAGGGGTATAGCAGGCACCTTTGGGAGTGAATGGGGGTTGATTTAGGGAGGGGTTTTCTTGGACATCTTATTGGCATGGGTGGGTTTAGTGGGGTGGAGATCAGGTTTGTCAGGGGTGGATAGGAATGTGGAAGGGATGGCCTGGTCTTTCGGAGGGGGTTTCTTGGCCTTTTTGGTGGTAGGGCTGGGTGTAGTGGGGTGGGGATCAGGTTTCTCAGGGGTGGTTTGGGATGTGGAAGGGATTGGTTTGGGAGAGGTTTTTAGGGCTTTGGGGGGGATCGGTTTTCAGAGGAAAAAGGCCAAGGGCAAACAAGATATCTTCACAGGGAAAGCGGGTAGGATGTTTGGGATGGAGCTGGGTCTGGATGTAGAGGGAGTGGAAGTGAGAGATATGTGCGCTGTATCAACTGTGTGTTGTGTTTCTGTTGTGTGGGTGACTGTGAGAATTTGCATTTCTTTGGTGTATGTGATGTGGACATGGTGGGTGTTGTGGAGGGGTCTGTATGTGTGGGTGTAGTATCTGGGGGTATGACTGTAGAGGGGTCCCTGTTGGTATGGCGTCTGGGGTATGGCTGAGGTTGTGGAGGGGTCCATGTTTGTGTGGTGTCTGGGGTAGGGCTGTGGTTGTGGAGGGGTCTGTGGGTGTTGGTGTGGTTTCTGGGTATGCCTGCGGTGGAGGTGGTGAGGGGTGTGGAACTCTGGTGAGTGGCTGCATGCCTGTGTAGTTTTTGTTTGTGTGTGGTGCTTGGGTCTGATGAAATGTGTGCATGCAAATGTGTGCATGTGCTTGGGACAGCAATGGGATGGGGAATTTGGATGGGGAAGGGGTTAGAGGTAGAGGTGGGGTGGAAGGTTGAGATGGATGGAGGGCTGCTGTGAGGGAGGAGGCCAGAGCCTGAAAAGATCTCTCTAGACCTGACATCACACTGTGAATGCCTTCCAGGTAGGCCACCATCTGTGTCAGCTGGTTGCCTTGCCCCTAGATGGCACTCAGGAGTGCAGTCTGACCCACAGAGATGTTCCTCAGGAGGACACTAGCCTCCTCACTCAGGGCAGGGACTGAGGTGCCTGGTAGCGAAGGAGACTGCTCTCCTTTTAGGTGTGTGGGCCTGGAAAACTGGTTGGGGGACAACACGGAGGGTGGCGATGGAACGAAGGGTGGCGGACAAGGATGAAGGTGGTACTAATCCTGTTGTGGGGTCCGCCACCCCTTCATGATTCTGATGAAGATGAGCTGCTGTCCTCTGTGGCACATCCTCCTGATCACTGGGTCCCTCCGTGTATGAGGTGTCACATCTGGAACCACTGTGACTAGCTGTGTCCCCAACGGTGTTGGCCCTTTCTCCTTCGCCTGCTCTCAATGAGTCTAAAATGACATGTAAAATGGGTTAATTGAAACTGCTTTTCCTTACAAGACCATCAGAAATCAACAGAGAACATTTAAGAAATATAAATATTTATTGCCATTTTTACATTTTACATGACTGTCATCATTGATTCGTACAGCGATGGTTGAAATCTGACATCAGAAAAATATACTCATGATCAGAATAGCATTACATCACACAGCAATATACAAATAACACTATATGCTATTCACCAGTACAAGCAGTTATATCATACGTGAGAATATGCATTAGTGCCACTGCATGCCATTGCTCACGGTATGGCTGTACCGTACATTATAGAGTAGTGCCGTTGTCGATCACCACTTTCGTTAATGACAGTTTGTCTGAGCAGCCCTAACAAAAATCCACATACGCGTACTTTTCACACACAAAATTGTGACAGTTGGGTCTTATCGTCTATTTCCTACTTTATGGGAGAAAGAACTTAAGTGATGATAGAACCCAGATAATGAGCACCTATTAAAACCAATAAATCTTTTTTTTTCCCAAAAACATTTGAAACAAACTGAAACATAGTACGTATAAAAAATGTCTGCCATCCATTAAATACAAAGAAAAACATGGTCTTGGTTCATCATTGAGGTACAAGAAAGTTGTCAATGCATTTTTGCGTTGATAAAAATCCAGCGAATAGTGGAAATAATGCACAAAACAGGGCATACTATTTTGCCCACAACTGGGATCGGTGAGCCTGAGGGAAGGTATGATTCATGTGGTTATCTATACCAGGTTAGGGGAAACAACAATGACCCCAGTCTATAGTCTTTGAGGCGTGACAACTCCCCTCTGCCAGGAGATGGGGAACTATTGAGTCCGCCACTGATTTGCGAATAAGGTGATGTCAGCCGCCAGCGCGGCACCAGCCTGCAGGGCCACCAACAGCGCATACCAGCTCTGTGCAATGGGGAATTTAAAAAGTCCTGAAGTCTCCTCTTTATGTAATGCCATACTTTCCACCTGCGCCTCCTCTTCATGTAATGCCGTACTTTCCACCTGCGCCGATATTTTAAGTGAGGCCTTCCAACTTAGTATATCTCGCGGGGTGGCATTTACCATTTTTTAGTTATGAGATGCTTTGCAGTGATGAGACCCAACTCTCGGAACCTGGAGGTGACTTTAGTTTTTTTGGATCTGGTGTAAAGCCATAGAAGGCAAACCTCCCATGACATTGGCATCACCATGTTTGTACATGAAGCCAATGTCCTGACTATCTCTTACCAATAACTCTGAAGGGATGTACAAGTCCACAACTTGTGTAGCAGGTCTGCGTCTGAATGTTCACAGCTTGGGCATGCAAAGGTGGCAATGTGGAAATATCTATTTATCATGTCCGGTGAGAGATATGCCCTCTGTATGATGTATGTTTGAATGAGCTTGAACCTTGAGTTCCTGGGTATATTCCCAGCGCCCGCTAATATGGCCTTCCATTCCTTGTCCATCCAAGGCTGACCTCTATCCGCCTCCCACCAAGTTCTAAGTCGTTGCATTGGCCTCAGCGTGTGTATGAGAAGTGCCCCCGCCAGCCAGTGCACCACATGTGACCCCACTCCCATAACATGTAAGTACTGTACTAACAAGTGTGTCGGCGGTTCAACTGTGAGATCCCCCCAGGCAGCCGACAAAGACTTCAGGATGGAAGTATGTCGCAGAAATTGGCCGGCTGACAACTCATTGTCCCCGACTAGCGTCTCGAAAGGTATTAATGCGCCGTCCCTATATAAGTCGCCCAATTTGTCAAGTTCTGCCTCATGCCAGGCTGCCAGGGCCGCTTCCGATGTACCCATCCTCCCCCTTGGTGTTCCCAACAATGGTAAGATCGGGGCATAAGGAAGTGTCATACGGGTGAGATATAAGCTTCTTCTGTAGCATTTATAGGCGGGTCCCAGGTGTAGCTGGGGAGTTTAGCGATGGGGTGGAATATGTGACAAATCTGGGAATGGGTCCAGGGCTGATGCATAGTTGCTGTGTCTTCCAGGCACCTGTCATTCAGCCACTTTGTTGCCCATTGAAGTTGGGCAGCTAAGTAATATAGTTCCACAAGTTCCAGAAGCCGATCCTCGGAAGCTTGTTTCCGGTCCAGGGAAGGCATGGCTTGGCAGTTCGGGCTGGACTGTTCCTGTGAAGCACAGGGTCAGACTGATTAGCATATGGCCATGTCTGAACTGGGTTGGCAGAGTGGGCTAAAGAACGGTGATGGATTAAACCCAGATCTGTTGACTGGGTGTGAGTGTTTGATTTGTTCAGATGCTCCATCCATCACCACCCCCTTTTGTACCACTTTGTTCACCATAAGTTGGCAGGTTATGCTCAGACGTGAGTCCCTTGCTCACTTTGCCACTAGATTCAAGCAAGCCGGGCTGAATACGGCTGTAATGCCAGAAACCGGTCCTCGGAAGCTTGTTTCCGGTCCAGGGAAGGCATGGCTTGGCAGTTCGGGCTGGACTGTTCCCGTGAACCACAGGGTCAGACTGATTTGCATATGGCCATGTCTGAACTGGGGTGGCAGAGTGGGCTAAAGAACGGTAATGGATTAAACCCAGATCTGTTGACTGGGTGAGAGTGTTTGATTGGTTCAGATGCTCCGTCCATCACCACCCCCTTTTGTACCAATGTGTGCATGATGGCGTTTCAGATAAGAATAAGTGTGATAACGGCGTTCCGGGCTGTGGATGCCTCGCACATTCTATGTGCCTATTCTAATGGGAGCCATAACCAGTGAATGTCTACGATGGACCTGAGTGTGCCCATCCAAATAATGGGAAAGGGTGGCAGTGGGTGTGTGCAGACCATCCTAGTGTGTGCTACATTGCAGAATTCAATTGTACCACAAACCCGTTCTTTTCTAAAAAGGATGTCAGCGGAAACATAAAAACAACATATTATCAAAAATACCATAAGAGCAATTTTGCAACAGGCAACTGCCCAAACTCGTAGAGCAGTAGCACACAGATAACTTCTGGGGGAGGCTGTTGTGCACAGCAACCAAGGAGTGAGAAAAAACAGAGGAGATGACCATCCTGGTTGGCTGAGCCCCACCCTGGCCAGGCTCTGTTTGGTATGGGCCGCCGCCTGCTTACTGTACTTAATATTCCCATACTATACAATACTAATGGGGGAAGCATGCCAATAGCTCTAGGACCCTCCCAACAATATTGGCCTATACATAAACATTAGACGCAGCCGTTACAGTGCAAATGCAATACACTGACTACTTCATATACTTGTGTTTCCGGAAAGGTGCATGTGCCATCCAAGATATAAGGGGGGCGGGGGGGGGGGGGGGGAGAAATAAGCAATGAATATTACCACACTCAGGAAATGTTATCAGAGGTCTGTGGGGTGACATGCCACAGTTCGCAGGAACCCTGGGAAATAGGGAAGGCATCCGAAAGTTCCTCATCACTATTCGGCCCTCGATGATTGGATTCTGAATCGGATTCCCTCTTCGGGGACCCGCTGATAGTCGCCACCTCCTGCACCACTTTGAGTTGTCCGCTCAGTATCAGCTCCGGCGTTGGGCCAGATGCCTGGTGGGCGGAAGTCTGCAACCTTCTCCGCCTCTGTCTGCGGTGCCGTGATGCAGTTTCTGGCGGTTGATTCCCTTCGTCCGGTTTGTGGTGGGTTGAAAGAATCCAGCCATTCCTCTGCGCCTTCCAGCGAGGTAAAGAAATGGGTGTTCCCATTTGCCACAACCCTCATCTTTGTAGGAAATAATAGAAAATTTTCAAAATCACATTGCCTCAGACGTCTCTTCACCGCTAGGTAAGAGTGGCGCTGCCTCTGAACTTGAAAAGTGTAGTCCGGAAAAATCATTACTTAGTGATTGTTCACTTGTATGTGTTGCAACTTTCTGGTTTCTTGAAGAACAGTGTCTCTATCTCTGTAGTTCAAAAGACGGATGAGGAATGACCTCGGGTCCTTGCCCGGATGTGGGGTTTTGGCGGGTGCTCTGTGTGCTCTTTCAACCACAAAGTGCGGGGACAGAGCCTCTCCAGGTAGCAGAGAACGGATGCAACCCTCCGGCTAGGTGACTGCGTTCTTTCCTTCCACTCCCTCCAGAAGGCCCACCACGCGCATGTTATTGTGGCGAGCCCTCCCTTCAGCATCCTCAGCCCTGTCTTCAAGAAATTCCACTCGGTTAAGCAGATCGCGGAGGTCCTTTTCAGCTGTTGATACCCTTGGTGAGACCTCCGCAATGTCCCCTTCAGTGGCAGCAGTACGATCAGCGAGTTTCCGATGGTCTGCATGCAATAGCGTTAGATCAATTGCCACTTTATCTATTTTACCTTCCAAAGAGGTGCAAATTTGATTCATAGTCTCTGCGAGTTTCCCGACTGCCGCCAGCACCGCATCTAGCATATGCGACATAGGATCCGTCATCTCCGCCATTTTATCCGCCTGAGCCCCGTCGCACCCCTAGTGCCCTTCTTCGTTCGTCCTCCTCGCGACATGAAGCAACAGGGAATGGGCAATGCACTGGATGTATCTCTACTCAATAGTACTAACAACAAACAATGTCTAGGGGTCAGAAAGAAACAAAACTTAACTATAAGAACCATCCAAGACACAACTAATTACTAACAAAAGTTGAAAGAACCCAATAAGTGGGTGCATGTGTGACAAATCAATAGACAGATCTCAAGGGTATGGGAAAAATATTCCCATCAGTTGCCACTCTGTACCGCCCTTTAACATCATATGGGTTCTCCTTACCCAGGAGAAAATGTCCACAGCCTACAGATGTTATCGTGGCTGGTACTTAACCATTGGAAAATATGTGTACAAATGGATGGTACAGAAAAATATATTGTGAGTGGGTAACTGAATAGCAGTGCAAAGTGAACGTGGAAAATATTAAAATTGGATAGGACTGAGTAGAAGGTGAATTTTAATAATTTCTCTCAGTTCGTCCAAATCTTAAAAAATGTATGACATACCAACAGATTTAACATAATATCCGTTTGCAATAGGGGTCGACATGTTTCAGCATACGTGACAATTATGCCACTGCTTTCATCAGGAGTGTTTGCTACTGCACAAATAGTGAGAATAAAAAAAAATTATTATGTCACCTGTTGATTCCAGGTTGTTCTAATTTAATTAATCCACCACATCACTGTTGGAACGTTGTATCAAGGACAGGAAACAAGGAGTAACAAAAGAAAAGAATTAACAAAAATAAAGACAAAAACAATACAATAATGTCAAAGCATATAGTACATCATGTATATTTTGTCACGGGGGAGTATGTATAGTTTTCATTACTCCATAACAGTTGGCCACTTACCAAATAGGTATGGGGATAACGCATCACCTCACCTGGCTGCAGCTCAGGTAAGAGGAGCACCTCTCTAATTAAAAAAAAGATTTGTCTATTGATTTGTCACACATACAGACACTTATTGGGTTCTTTCCACTTTTGTTAGTAATTAGTTGTGTCTCGGATGGTTCTTATAGTTGAGTTCTGTTTCTTTCTGACCCCTAGATATTGTTTGTTGTTAGTACTATTGTTTAGGGCATGTGTCTAGATGTTGGTCGTTAATTCTGCCCTTGGACCCTCTTTTTAACTGGTGTGTTTTGTAGCTTTAGTGCAGCTGTGGCTGCGGGTCTGTTGTAATGCGAAAGACGCCCGACTAGGGATCAGTCTTAATACCGTTCTTTTGATTTATGTTAGAGATTCGTCAATTGGCTCCTGTCAAAAAGAGGGGCACTTACTACTTAACTTGATATTCTGTGACCCACTGGTGCTAAGATTTCTATCAATTGGGGTCTAGCATTCGAGGAAGAAGAAATCCAAAGCATCCTAGATGAAAATCCCAGCATACTTGATTGCATTCCAGTGGCTGTCAGGAACAATAAAGATGGGTGGGCTAAAGTCTTGGTATTAAAGAAATCACATTCGAGAAGTATAGTTCATAGCATCACCATGGCAGAGTATCTGCGTGGCAATTGCGCCCCGACGGGGCTTATTGTGACCAATGCCCCTAGATTGTTCTTGGACGACAATGAGTTCCTCAAAGACTGGTCCATGATAGCATGGAGATGTACGAGGGACTGGCTAGTCCTGATTATTAAAACTGCTAAGAAAGTTGCAGACAAGATATTGGTCGAAATACAAATACTAGAGGGCCAAATAAAAGCAACGGTCAAAGGCACATTAGCGCCGGGACGCTCCGTTGCTGGGGCAGCTGTTGCGCTTTAACAAATAAATAACATAACACATTGTTTAAGACCATCCAGGAGGACAGTAAGAAGAACAATAAAGAATTTAAAGAGTCCATACTGTTCGCAAAGCTAGAAAAATTTAAAAAGGATCTAGAGAAATTTTCCACTAAGAAAATGTACCCCTATACGAGTGATGCATACGTTCCGCCGGTATTCAATCGGAATGGACGTCGAGGGGGTTCCACTTATGCCACGCTTGGCGAAGCGTCAAGCGACTCAGACTTCTCATTGAGTGGAAACACCACAAATAAGAACAGAGGACGAGGTAATAGAAGAGGTTGGTGGAGCAATTTCCAAAATCAAAATCAGTCCCCACAATGGTGGCAGCCTAACCCCTGGATGTACGGGGGTCCCACCTTTCCCCAACAAACGGGACGATTCTGTCCCCCACAAATGCAACCAGGTCCCAGCATGCAACCTTTTTTAGGGTTTGGCCCGAGGAGGACAAGGGGCAGAAGAAGACAAGGACTGAAGGACCGGGTTTTAGAACCCAGGGGCGTCAGGGAGAACGCCCGATGCCTTCGAGTTCCCCTGTCTTGGCAAACAGAGACACGGGATACTTCTTGATGACGTCAAGGACCAAAGTTTATTGGCTGCAACCAGGAACAAAGATCTACGAAGCACACAAGGGTGGTTCGCTAGAGACTGCACAATTTCAATGAGCGGAGCATGGTCTTTTATCCCAAAAATCAAGCCTCAGGCAATATTTCAAATTAGCATTAGGTGCATACAAACTGACCAATAGCAATGTCACAATTTGAAAGTAGCGTATGACGACAATCTCAGACAATCCCATTTTCCGTTGTCCAGCCCACCAGAAATGACCAAGCACATTCCAATATCCTGTTCGATCAGGCCGGACAAACCCATCATAAAACCCTCAACCCAAATCAGTGATTATGTCGTAAAGGAAAGGCAGAAACAGATTGGAAGTGAGATAGAAAGGTGGGAGCAGTGTACCATAAACTCGGGCACGTCCTGCTCTTTGATCTTTATCATACTAGCTGCTCAACAAGGAACTGGCTCAGCGAGGTCATCCTCGGGCAAGGAGTCAGTTCGGCCAGGTCACTCAAAAGTCAGCTAAGGCATACGTGTCTCAAGGACTCATTCGGCCACAGTCATCGGGCCTATGTGAGGGCAACCATACAAAATGGTTGCCGTACACAAAATGGAACCCGAAGGTTCAAACTAAATCCTTGAATACAGAGTGTTCTCATATATTGACTCATGCGAAAACACTCAGACACGCTACACTCGTCATTTGCGGTCTGCTGACACCAAAATCGTCTATTTCCGACGACCTTTATTGAACGGGTTCAGAACCTTCGAACCTCATTCGCAAACCACAGAACTACAGACCCTCCTTTTGCCCTTACATAGGCAACAAACCCAAACCCACGTCAATCTGAATCTGGATCTATTTTCATCAAATCATCGATGTGTTGCTGTAGCATCATCCTATTACTTAGTACCTTTCTCTGGACAGGTCTTCTTACACACGAAGAAGCACAGAGGCCACAAATTGCAGGAGCACACTGTACACAGAGACAGAACATGAAAAAGATAGCTAAGACCATCCCAATGACCATCAGAATCTTCCAACCCCAAATGGATATCAATCCCCATAACCATCCCATCAACAACCAATCTCCTTTGTCCAAATGGACAGAATCGGAGATCTTATGTAGCTTGGAAATGGCCTGGAAAACTGACGGAGCGTTGTCCGGAATGAAAATGCAGCAGCTCGATTGAATCAATTTACAAACTCCACCTCGATCTGCTAGTATGACATCAAGAGCAACTCTATTTTGGAGTGTCATAAGTCTGTCCGACTGGAGCTCAGCAGTCAAGTTACCAAGGGCACCGGCAGTTTCGACTATGGTGGACTCAACCACTCTCGTCAACTGACGAATGTTCCTACTGTTAGCCATCGGTCCCCAGAATGGCAGGAAACCCTTAAAGAAATCTCCGAACTCTTGCCCTGCAGTGTCTTCTTGACTAAAGACACCTCTAGCAACTCTCGTCTTATAGTAATCTGCCGCAGCTGTAAAAGTGGGAGGTAACAGAAAGGAAACAAAACATGTGCCCGAAAAATCAGGGGGCAACCATGTATACACTTTATCGTAACAGACAAAGTAGGTACCCTTAGGAGCTAAGAATGCTGGGGAAGTCTGAGACGAAAATACGTAAGTCTCAGTACAAACGCTCTTCCCTAACTGAGCTCTCGGTTTCTTGCCATTACCCTGCAGACAATAGCGACCCTGATGGGGCACTATCCAAATCGGTGGAGAACTCTTCCCTCGCTGGTTAACACTCAGACTAACTCCATATCCAGTAACGTTCCAACCAATGTAGGCTAGTGTCTCATCTCTCGGAATAGTCTCGTACGAGCTAATCCCTCTAATCATATCGACTATACCCTTGACTAGAGCACTTTTCTTCGGGTTGTCTTTCACTGAACGTTGGGGATAGACACTATGGGCATAGATAAACATCGTTCTATAAGCCCAGATCGAACCATTTAAACTAAAAGGCAGAACTAAGTAAAGAATACCCTTATCAGTCGTATAGGGCATTAAGCCACAAATCCAACAGTTTGTCGTGTTCATCACTAACTGGTGTTGGTGCAAAAGTTGGATGAAGGAATTATTTGCAAATTCCAATCGTCTAACTACCTCATGTTCAGGCAAAGGGTGAAAAGAATGAGAAGAAATAGTAGGTGGAGGTGTGGGTTGCACAGTGGGATTAAACGTTACTTTGAAAGAGAATGTTACATAACCAATTATGAACGTCATCAGGCTCAATAGTAAAAACAAACATGGTATCAAAAAACCTTTCTTCGATATGATTTTACATATCTTCTTTCTAAAAATCATTGTCCGTGCAGGTCTCTCCAACTCAAAGAAGTCCATCCTAAACTAAATATGCTGCCCGCGGTGGTAGGCTGATTCTGCTAAGGAATGCCTCTGTCAACCCAGGGCAACTCCCTTAGGCCAACCAGAACCCTCGACCTAGTGTCTCAGGCTTGCACTCCAAAGACTTACGGCAACCGCGAGCCTAGCAGCTGGAACCGGATGGCGGTTCGAAAAAAACAAAAATGAGTAGATCCTCGGTGGAGAGCTAACCTGCAAACAGGAAAAAAAAAATCATAAAACTTTATTTGTCTTTATTTATTTGTCCATGACTCTCGATCGCAAATTATAGTGGCTTCTTCCAGGCACTTTTTTTTTTTTTTTTTTTGAAAACCTTTATTTATCACATGCACATTACACAGCGTCTGCCTACAACCCTTTTGGGCCGGCCGCTATGATGATTGGTCAAAAAGTATAACACATTATACTGCAGAGAAGGCCGCTTCGTGCTTCGTTATGGTGTAGTGCATACAGCAACAATTAGAGGATATCAAAGGTTCAATTTTGTTATTTTGTCGAAGTTAAACAAACAGAAGAACAAACACATGGTAAAGCAATAGCAAGTTCACAGGAGGGGAGGAAAAGCGGGAAACGATATACAAGAATGGAAGCAAGTCTACTAGGGGAGGGGAACAATGAAGGGAGTGAAGAATGGAAGATAATGAAAGGAACATAAACTATGGGGAGGGGGGAATGGCCTTGGCATAATCAAGTGGTGGGGTACAAATGTCACCCCGGTATTCATTCCATTGCGCCCAGATTCTATTCCACTTCCTAGGACGACCCCGAGCCTCATACACCGTCTTCTCCCGAAACATGCACCAATCCATGTTATCTTTCCAGGCACTGAGTCCAGGCGGTCTATTGGAGCCCCAAAGCTGTGCTATGTCCCTTTTGGCAACCATGTTGCCCAGGGTAATCCAGAAAGTCTGAGCAGCCGTACAGTCCGTAGGCTCCCACACATTAAGCAGGCAGCGCCTTGCCTCGGGAAGGAGGGGAACCCCAGTAACACGCCCCATCACATCGTGGACCCCAGACCAGAAAGCAGAGATAACCGGGCATTCCCACAAAATATGAAGAAAAGTACCATTCATACCACAGCCACGTCTACATAATCCATCTGTCGCAAAACCTATTTGTACCAGACGCATACCAGTCACATAGACGCGATGGAGGATCTTTAGTTGCACAAAACGGAGCTGAGCCGGAATAGCCACCTCCTTAGGGAAAGAAACAGCCATTTGCCAGTCTTTGTCATCCAGTTCGAGCCCATCCGCCACCCAGGAGGCACGAAGCTTCTCCAGCAGGTCAGCCCTGTTGTTAATGAGTTTTTTTTATAAATTAAGGAGATCGTACTGTCCGGGACATGGCCATCAAGAATACGATCTTCCAACGGAGACGACTGGGGGCTGTCAGTCCCGGGGGGAAAGGCGGAGGATAGGGCATGCCGCACCTGAAGATATCGAAAATACTCCTTATCATCTAATTGATATTCTACCTTTAGGGCCTCAAAGGATTTCACTGTTCCTCTGGCCCAGAAATCCTCCACCTTGCTAATCCCAATCATATCCCATCTATCAAACCCTTTCGTCCGCCACAGGTTACCCAGCCGTTCAGAATCATACAGTGGGGTCATACGCGTCAATCTGCCGCCCCAACCTGTAGCCTCATTTGCATCCTTCCAGGCACGCACAGCACATTTCGTAGGACCAGTCAAGAGACGGAGTGGTGACTTCGAGTATAAAGCTCTATTGAAGTTGCCGCCTGGCAACAGGAATTTATCCAGGGCGAAAGCGGGAGCGGGTTCCGGGGAATACGTCACATGGTTAATTGCACTTAAGTGTGAGGCCCAGTAATATCGTCTGATGTCGGGCAGAGCAATACCGCCATCGTACCAGGGGAGCGTAAGTTTTGATAAGGCAATACAGGCACGTCCGTCCCAAATCAATTGCCTCTGTAGGCCTTCAATCTCACGGAAATAGCGAGCGGGGACTGGATCGAAAAAGTTCTGCAAGGCATATAGGAACCTGGGAGCGACATCATTTTAAAAAGTGCCGCTCGTCCCAATGGAGACAAGGGCAATTCACGCCACCGCCGCACATCCTGCTTGAGGCGACGAAGGGGAGCGTAAAGATTATGATCGTATCGCTTCCAGGCACTTCTTGATCTATAAATAGGAGTTCAGGCTCAGTAGTGTTCAATCGATTCAGAGGAGGCACTGCTTCTTGTAAAATATCATCACTTTCTTTCTCAGTGTTCGTACCAATCAGACGAGCATCGCTGAATGGTAAAAATCGTGGAACAATGTCTGTTTCAGAATCTGCAAGTCCCTCCTGGACCCACTTATCATATGGTAAGGGCAAAGGTGCCCGCTTAGTATGCACTCCGTGGATCCACTTTCGCTTGCCTCGCACTCGGACCGCAGATCGTGTTGACAGAAGTACTTGATAGGGTCTCGTCCAGCGGGGCTGATCGTTCTTGCTCCGCTGAAGTTGCGCACGAAGACCCATGAGCCAGGATCGATAGAATGGCCTGGATCCTCTGAAGCTTGTGGAAGACTATCATGAACCTGTTGGTGTAAAACACGCAATTTAGTCGTCAGTTCACGCAAATAGTCAAGCAGCACTGGATGTTCAAGGTCACTAAACCTTGTTGATCTTGGTACGCCCCAAATATTCACCGGGCGACCAAACACAACCTCATACAGACTCAAACCCATTCGCGAATGCACAGTCGTTCTCGGGAACAAAAGCGCTAAAGGCAAAGCATCTGGCCACTGTAGACCAGTGCTCGCTTGGATTTTGGCCAATTTCAATTTAAGAGTACCATTATAGCACTCGACTAAACCAGCTGATTGGGGTGATTTGCAGCGTGGAATTTCTGCCGGATTCCTAGTCCCTCACACACTCTCTTCATAACTTGACCCACAAATTCACTCCCATTATCACTCCAGATAATTCTCGGCATTCCAAATCTCGGGAAAAATTATTTTATCAAAACTTTCGCTGTGGACAAGGCAGTATTGTCCTTAAGGGGATACGCTTCTACCCATCTAGAAAAGGAGCAAACAACCACTAAGACATATTTCAAGTTGTTACATCTTTCCATGTGGATAAAATCTAGCTGCAAAGCCTCGAACAGATACGTAGGAGGAGCAAAATGACCAGCTGGTGTTGGAGTTCCTCTACCAGGATTGTACATCAAACACACCATACAATTCTTCACCAAATTCTCTGCACATTTTGGAATTCTCGCATTCTGCCAAACCAGAGCTAACAACTTGCAAATCCCTTTCACACTGATATGTGCCATTCCATGAGCCATTGTAACAACCGGAAGCACATACGCATTAGGCAACAACCATCACTGATGCTCTGACAAATCAGTCCAACAACCATCCGAATCCAATCTACCCTTGCTTTCTCTCCATTCATTCAACTCTTCCTCTGTAGCTTCAGCTTGAATGGATCTCACACTCTCAAACGTATCTTCACACATACTCTTCTCTGGAACCCATCTTGACGGACCCGCAACATACATTCGACTCATCACATTTCTCTCAGTTTCTTTCGCAACTTCATCCGCAAACGCATTACCATGGCCTACATCATCCGTAACTTTCTTATGGGCACTGCATTTCACGATCGCTACTTGTAATGGCAAAGTAAGAGATTCGAGAAGTTCATTCACCAATTGTCCATGCTGAATCTTTGTCCCATGCGAAGTTAAAAATCCACGTTCACGCCACAAACGTCCAAAGCTATGAGCCACGCCAAAAGCATATTGGCTATCAATATATATGGTCACTTTCATTCCTTTCGACAACACACGCTCTCGTTAATGCAATCAACTCCGCTGCTTGTGCTGAATTATGTGGGATATGTGCAGTTTCAACAATCGTATGCAAAGTCGTAACAGCATATGCCGCAGTCGTATCACCATTCGGCAACTTAAAACACGAACCATCAACCCACAAAGTACCATCACATTCAGGAAGAGGAGTATCCCTAAGGTCTACTCTCCCTTTTGTCTCTTCTTCAGTTCTCAGAAAACAGTCATGCTGTTCTTCACTATCATCATCTGTCTCAACTGAAATCGGCAACAACGTGGCTGGAATTAACGTCAACTCATAACCCGACAACCGAGCACTAGTTAAATGCTGTGTCTTCGTACGGTTCAACAAGGTATCCACTGCATGTGGAACCATAACCACAAGCGTGTTGTCCATAACCAAACCAGCGGACTGTCGAATTGAAACAGCCGCTGTCGCTGTAGCTCTCAAGCAACTTGGCAACGCTCTAGCTACTGGATCTAAAGTCGACGAAAAGTACGCACATGGGCGTTGCTTATCGCCAAACTGCTGAGTCAACACTGACAATGCACATCCCTCTCTCTCGTGAACATACAATGTGAAAGGCTTACTGTAGTCGGGAGTACCCAACACAGGAGCCGAACACAACGCAATGCGTAATTCTGAAAAGCTCATTTGACATTCGTCAGTCCAAGGAATAGGTTTTGGAGTATCCTTAACAGTAAGAGCTATCAAAGGCTTCGCTAGTAACGAGAAATTAGGAATCCACTGTCTACAGTACGACGTAATACCCAAAAACGCACGTACTTCTCTCTATGTCGTAGGCACACTCATTTTCGCAATAGCTTGAATTCTTTCTGGGGTCAGTTTCCTTCCCTCCTTCGATAAGAGGTGACCTAAGTAGGTTACTTCTTGTCGACAAAATTGCAACTTGGAGAGAGAAACTTTATGATGACAATCAGACAAGTGGCGTAGTAACGACAAAGTGGCTTCCCTACAAATCTCTTCAGTATCAGCTGCAACTAGCAAATCATCAACGTATTGAATAAGGGCTGCACCATCAGGTAAAATCAACAAATAAAGTTGTGTCTTCAAACCTTGACTATAGATCGATGGACTCTCACAATAGCCTTGAGGAGCGCGTTTAAAGCGGAAACTGCGACCTCCTAGAGAGAATCCAAAGATGTCCCTACTCTCTATGGCAATCGGGATGCTGAAGAAAGCATTCTTCAAGTCAATCACTGAAAACCAGGTGGCAGTAGCCGGAATCAGAGTCAACAAGACTGTAATATCAGGCACAACAAGAAATTATGGAACAACAATTTTGTTCACTTCACGATGATCGATGACAAATCTATATACAGGAGGCTGTGAAGGATTGGTTCTCTTCAGAACAGGCATAACAGGACTATTGCACACATTACCTCTTGTTTCCTCAATGACACCCTTTTCGATCAAGTCATAAATGATCATTAAAAGTGCACGCTCACCATCACTTGAGGTACGATATTGTGGAATGCGCGGTAACTTAGCATTCGCCTTCAGTGTCACAACATATGGGGGAATATCCAGTAGGCCCACATCATTTGGACCAGTAGCCCACAATGAATCTTGTAACAGAGACAATTCAGATAGAAGACTATCTTTCGACACGTACATTGGAGAGATCACTCTCTCACCCAAAGTAAGATGAACTCCTGATGGAGAACAATACAATGTCGCATACAATCTCTTCAACAAATCCAATCCCAGCAAATTCTCATTACAACCTGTAGTCAAAAGAAGGGGTGCTTCAAACTTACGAGGACCAACAGAAAGAGACAATGGAGCAGAATTCGGATTCGTAACGGGGCGCCAGAAAAACCTACAGAAACATTATCAAAGCCAGACAAAGGTGCGCCAGGGAGTTTAGAATGCATAATAGAACTCTTTGTAGCACCAGCATCTAGCAGAAAAGGCTCTGACACACCTGATGCGATCACTTCAACATAGGGTCCACTCTGATCTACTGGAACTGAAACAACTCCCTCTCTTTGTCCATGGCTGTCCTAACAGTTATCACCATATGTTTCGTCACCTTCAACATAGTAATCATCCACATAGTACTGTGCTGTCCTACCAGACAAACTCTGCTGTTGATCAAAACTATTCATCGAGTTCTGCGGAGGCAAAGGACATACATTCTGTGCGCGACCTCTACCTCTAGGCGCCTGTTGAGCACCTCTACCTCGTACAGCAGAAACACCATTCGTGCGCTGTAACAAAACCGGACAACTATTCTTGTAATGGCCCTCTTCTTTGCAATACGCACACTGATTAGGCCCATACGGGAAACGCTGTTGAGAAGACTCGCTCCTTTGCGAGTTTCTCGAATACTGCTGAGGTTGCTGATAGTCACGCTGACTATTAACACGGGGTGGATAAGCTTGTTGTAAAAGAACTTTAGTCTTCAATTCCTTAGTCTTCTTATCCGCTTTCTCTAACTCATCTTTGCGCCTATTTTCATAGTACTGAGCCGTAGCTAAAATCTGCGCTGACGTAGAAACGGGCCAAGCACTCTCAGAATCCTTCAACTTAGTGCATAGTTCGAGAAGTAGATTATGCACAAACTTGTCAACAAACAATCTCTGACCACCCTCGGTAGCCATATCCTGTCCACTATGATCTACAAAAGTTTCTTCAAAACACGTGAAGAAATCAGACACAGTCTCGTCTTTCTTCTGCTTACATGCAGACAACTTGTCCCAATTAACACGCACTTCGGGCATCAAGGTCTTCATAAAAGTACTTATCCTACCAGGAAGTTCAGTAATAAGATCTTCAGGTTTAGCACCTCCAACTTGTCTGTCATTCACAGCAACAAGATTAACCCATGTATCATCCAATTCGTGATCATGATCCGTATGTCGAATCACATTCCAGATAGGCTGTGGAACAACATTGCCAAACAACATGTCTATGTCCGCTAAATTCATGACGCACCAACCCACAGTTTGAGTGAGCTCTTTATAATATCCCGCCGGATTTTTCCGTGGATCAGGTAAAGTCTGCTTAAGTGCTAGAACTTCAGCACGCTTCCAAGAAACATGTACCCATACTCGCTGAAAGTGCGCAGCAACATTTCCATATTGAGGTCTCCAAACTGGAGGAACCTCTCGCATCGGATACTGACGCGCTTTTCTCCTAACTGACGAATCAGGCTCGAACAATCGCTCAGAAGGAGCATTATTACGAAACGACAATAACGTCAACACCGCTCTTTCGATGTCGAGGAGACTCACAATCGTCCCTTTCGCAAACTCGGAATGCACTCGATACAATTCTTCAGGAGCTCTACCCACTTCGTCCATCCATTGTTCATGGAGGAACACACACATCATTTCAAAAACGTATCGTTGCTTAGGTGCTTTCCATTGTCGGAAAACATCAATAATACCCTCAAGATCATACTGGGAGGTATACGTAACCCATCTACGTGCCATATGATCCAAAACTACACGCTCATCTGTATCAGCAACTGACTACGTAATTGTCTATCCTCATGCACTGGAGACATACTCAATTGTCCCAACAAAGGAGAAAAGAAACCAGAAACAGCAGCAGTCACATGCTGCCTAGTAGAAGGAGAAGATGGAAGAATAAGGGAAGACGGAACAACAGTAGAAGAGTCCAAAGTCGGAACAGAAGGAGCATTAAGAACAGACGTAGAAGTAGCAGACAAAGGCAAAGTTGGCGGCCCCTGAGGAGGCTGCGCCAAAGGGGAAATAGCCAACGAAAGAGGACCTAAGCGCAACAGCAGCTTGTACCATTGACATACCTCGTTCTCGCTTATTCTTCTTCGCTAATTTAATTTCTTTCTGTTTGGCTTCTTTGCGCCATATGCGGAAAGAATCAAACATTGCCGGCCAGGCTTTCTTTTTGAACAATTTCACTTTGAGATTGTCTAAAATCTCAGTCTCAAAACTACCGTAACGGGGTCACTGTAGGACACCGTCTTTACTCATATACTTTACCCAGATCTCATTATAGCTAATAGGGCCCACACCATGCTTCACGTATAATTCATATGTAGGAGTTCCAATTGGAGGAACCGGACACGAATCCTCTAACCGGGAATCCTTAGAACAACCACAACCAAACAATTTTCCAAGTCTGCTAAAACCAGGCATCGTGCACACTAGTCTAGCTTCAACCAACAAGGGAAATCTATAAACAATAGTCTCGCGAATACACGAGTCCCTTGGCTTTGGGGCCTGCAGGTACCAAATCAAAGCGGTCCACTAAAGGGATACCAAAAAACTAAGGACTAGGAAACGCTCCACTCATACTTAACTGAAATGTCGATGGCGCCACCAGAAGACCCGTCAATCGTCTCGCTCTACAAACGTCTAAGGCTCCGAAACAGGGCGACAGTCAGGGCACCAGTCCTTCGTAGCCGTCGGAAAGCGGGAAACCTCGCAGCCAAGACTTTCGGACCACGCCGACATACAGGGGTCGATGAAGTGGTTGGCCTTCCTCCAGAATTTTCACACAAAGCTTCTCACGATCTTCGGGCTTGGACCGGTACCACTAAAGTCACCCCACGATGGGCCCCAACTGAAGGACCGGTTTTTCGAACCCAGCGGCGTCAGGGAGAACGCCCGATGCCTTCGAATTCCCCTGTCTTGGCAAACAGAGACACGGGATACTTCTTGATGACGTCAAGGACCAATCATAACCCATCATAAAACCCTCAACCCAAATCAGTGATTATGTCGTAAAGGAAAGGCAGAAACAGATTGGAAGTGAGATAGAAAGGTGGAGCAGTGTACCATAAACTCGGGCACGTCCTGCTCTTTGATCTTTATCATAGCAGCTGCTCAACAAGGAACTGGCTCAGCGAGGTCAGCCTCGGGCAAGGAGTCAGTTCGGCCAGGTCACTCAAAAGTCAGCTAAGGCATACGTGTCTCAAGGACTCGTTCGGCCACAGTCATCGGGCCTATGTGAGGGCAACCATACAAAATGGCTGCCGTACACAAAATAGAACCCGAAGGTTCAAACTAAATCCTTGAATACAGAGTGTTCTCATATATCGACTCATGCGAAAACACACAGACACGCAACACTCGTCATTTGCGGTCTGCTGACACCAAAATCGTCTATTTCCGACGACCTTTATTGAACGGGTTCGGAACCTTCGAACCTCATTTGCAAACCACAGAACTACAGGACCGGTCCAACAAGTACATTGGGGACCGACACCACAACCAAGGATGGACCTAAGGAGCGGGAAGAAGGTACCGCAAGAGACAGCAGGACCGAGCAACGGGACAGTCTCGAAATTAATCTAAGCTCACATATCCTAACAGAGGATGAGGAGAGTCTCCTAAACAGAGGCTTAGGTTTTGTAGCCACTCAGACTGGAGATCCATTTGTGGCACAAATTGAGATGGCTACGTTTTTTAGAAAAATTAGACTTCACTTTTACTTTGCCAAACAGATAAATGAAGAAACCGACATAGTGGATAAGAACACTGGGCTAAAGAAACCCTCCACTTTCAACCCATCCACAGTCAGCTTGCCAGCGAAGGTTCTTACCTTCGAACAAGCCGTCGAGAACGATGTAAATAAACTCTATCAGACTCAGGAGAAACCCTTCATCAATCTGCCTAAGAAGGAGCAAGAAGCACTACGTATTTTAACATCGAATGAAAGTATAACAATAAAACCAGCCGATGAAGGCGGGGCTATTTTTATACTTGACACCACGACATATCGTAGTGAGTGTCTGAGACAGTTGCAAGACCACAAATCATACCTTCCACTTTTGGAGGACCCAACCGAACGGCTACAAAACACCATTGGCCACTTGGTTCAAGAAGCAACAACTGAAGGGTGGATTACGTCTCAGGAGGGTCAGTACCTTCAAACTCCACACCCAACGATTCCATACTTTTATGTCCTACTAAAAGTTCACAAGCCCCAAAGACCACCACAGGGGCGGCCGATAATCTCGGGGATCGGCTCGATTTTAGAACCCTTGTCCACCTTTGTGGATCATTTCTATAATCCGATGGTTAAAGAAATGCCCACATTCCTTCAGGACACAAAAGATGTCCTGAGGTTGCTCCCTGATATAGAGTTTGACACGTTTGACGTGGAAACTTTGTACACCTCGATACCACAAACCGAAACACTCGAGGTAGTAGGGAATCTGCTGGAACTAAGGAACCTGCAGTCCATCACTCCTGTCCCTTTCATTATCAGTCTTGCTGAGATAGCGATGAAAGAGAACTACTTCAGGTTCGAAGACACTACCTACCTTCAAACATCTGGGACCAGTATGGGTAGTGTCTTCGCTCCTAGTCTCGCGATCCTGTATGTACATCATTTTGAGCAGGAAGACGTCTTGCCATCGACCAATCCCTTTTTATCATCGCTTCGTACATGGAAGCGGTACATATACGATATTTTTGCCGTCTGGCGTGGGACAGTTGAAGACCTCCTTGAATTCCACCAGTGGCTAAATACACGCAACGCCTATTTAAAATTCACAGTGAAATACAGTAAAACACACCTGGCATTTCTAGATCTAATGATTTTAGCAACACCTAGTGGACTGGGGTCTGAACTCTATAGAAAGCCCATGGCTCGTAATGCACTCATGAGCTATGACAGCTGTCATCCTCGTTCCCTTAGAAATAACTTACTGTTTGGTCAGTTTTTAAGGGTCCAGAGAAATTGCTCCAGTAGAGAACCATTTGAGGTACATTCTCTCAAACTCGAGGAACAGCTACGGGCAAGAAAATACCCTAACAAAATCATACGCCAATCGAAGAAGCGTGCTTCAAACAATAACCATGAAGCACTTCTCGAAAAAACACTACCTAAAGAGAAATCCTCGAGAATCACCTTTGTGAACACGTTTAACACCAAATCAAACCAGGTTCAGAAAATTGACCAGAAACAATCCTGAACACAGGGGGAGATAGTTTACCTATGACCCTCTTTGCTTTCAAGAGAGGACAAAATGTAAGGGATAAACTTGTACATACAAGACCAAGGAGCAAACAAACTAGACCAGTTGGCACCTTGTAGGACCTCCCTCCGGTTGAAGGCCACCATCCTTGTGGCACGTGTTCAGTTTGTCCCCAAACATGTAAATCTTTGACTGTAGAAATCGGTACACACAGACTGTGGCAACAACGCAAGTTTACGAATTGTAATAGCCAGAACCTTATCTATCTACTCACGTGTCCATGCCAACAACGCTATGTTGGCATGACGACAAGAAAGATCAAGGTTTGCATATCCGAACATAAGAGTACTATTCAGTGTCGTAAACAAGCTACACGTCTGACATCACACTATTTGGAAGTAGGACATGGTCCTAATGATTTCATCTGGACAGTCCTAGAGCAGCCCTACATATCTGATCATTGCCCTGATGTCGCAAAATTCTTGTTTAATAAAGAACAAAAGTGGGTGTACAAATTGAATAGCGACAAAGAAGAACTGAATGAACCAATTCAATGGATGTCTCTTTAGTGAAAGGGGTTTAGCAAAACAATAGGCTATAATCTTGATACATGTTGCTCGGTGCCTCTATACGAGTCACCATGGAAGTATCACAAATTGAGGTGGTTTGCAGTGACCTAGTTGAGTATCATATTTGTTATTACACCATCAGCTGACAACACTGACTACAATTATGGCTCTAAATACAGGGCATACTGACCGGATCACTGTATTAAATCTGTTTTCAAGATCACTCATTGGGTTTGCCTTTTAGCCTTTTAGTCTATACTGAGGCTGAATGCAAAAGTTGGCATTTACTTAAAATTTTTTGCCATAACTACGGTAGAAGGAGCTATCTGACAAGTACCGTCACAGTTTTATTCATTTCCATTTTTTGTGTCTTTTTAGAGGCGTGGATAACATTGATCCGACGTCAACTTGATTGGCAATAATATGCATATCGTAATGGATCGATGTATATATGCTGGCACACTTCTTTAGAAGTGGTTTGGCTGTAAGATTGGCTAGCTGAATGAATTTTAACTACATCATCCATGAATCATCTGGTCACGTAATCGACTGGTCACGTAACCGCTTACCAACAAAATATACTATTATGGCAAAGTACGGCATTGCGATATTCATTGTTATTCTTCCTTTGTTATTTTCCCTTTGAAAATACAATATCTATTTGAGGCTAACTCGATTCTTTTGTTACTCCTTCTTTCCGTGATGACTAACAACTGGCATAGATTGATGCGAAACGTGCCGTTGAACTAGTGTGGCTGTGGGTTCGTCCATCTGGAGGCATTCAAACTACATTTCCTATGATCCTTCTTGTCACGTGATCGGCTAGTCACGTGACCGTTGAACAACAAAGGGACAAACAAATATGGCACTGACTTCCATAACGGTGCCTCCACAGACAGCGCAGAGGGACGCTGGGAGACACCGACGGACAGGTTAGTTGCACAATATGTCACTACGCTTCGGTTCTCCAGCTTTTGGAGACCGCGTACCATCTGAACTCGGCGAGTATGGGGCTTCACTGCTTGTTGTCTGCGTCTCTATCGGGGCATGCAAAGCGACAATGGGAGGTACGATTGAGCACACGCAAGCGGTCTTTTTAGAGGCGAAGAGCCGGGGCATGTTGTTTATCGTTTCCCTTTGCATGCGCACCAATATGATTGTTGTGCGCGCGGATAACTAAGGTGCCATTATCTTAACTTATTGCTGCCCCTTGCGCCCGCACCTATAAGATCATGGTGCGCACGGACTACTACGGTGCCAGTATTATAACTGCATATTGCGGGCAATATGCGATCAGGCTCTCAATAGTGCTTTGTTGATATGGAGGCTATCTGATATAATACAATGGGCATTAACACTTTCAGCTTTGTACAGCTGATGAGTTGAGTATTATATCTTCACCTGCCAATCTTTTGACTAGCGACTGATAGAATGTCTTTCTTTGTCTTTAATTAGAGCGGTGCTCCTCTTACCTGAGCTGCAGCCAGGTGGGGTGATGGGTTATCCCCATACCTATTTGGTAAGTGGCCAACTGTTATGGAGTAATGAAAACTTTACATACCCCTGTGACAAAATATACATGATGTACAATATGCTTTGACATTATTGTATTGTTTTTGTCTTTATTTTTGTTAATTCTTTTCTTTTGTTAGTCCTTGTTTCCTGTCCTTGATACAACGTTCCAACAGTGATGTGGTGGATTAATTAAATTAGAACAACCTGGAATCGACAGGTGATATAATTATTTTTTTATTCTCACTATTTTTACAGTAGCAAACCCTCTGGTCCTGATGAAAGCAGTGGCATAATTATCACGTATGCTGAAACATGTCGACCCCTATTGCAAATGGATATTATGTTAAATCTGTTGCTATGTCACACATTTTTAAAGATTTGGACGAACTTAGAGAAATTATTAAAATTCACCTTCTACTCAGTCCTATCCAATTTTAATATTTTTCACGTTCACTTTGCACTGCTATTCAGTTACCCACTCACAATATATTTTCCTGTACCATCCATTTGTACACATATTTTTCAATGGTTAAGTTCCAGCCACGATAACATCTGTAGGCTGTGGACATTTTCTCCTGGGTAAGGAGAACCCATATGATGTAAAAGGGAGGTACAGAGTGGCAACTGGTGGGAATATTTTTCCCATACCCTTGAGATTTGTCTATTGATTTGTCACACATACACACACTTATTGGGTTCTTTCCACTTTTGTTAGTAATTAGTTGTGTCTCGGATGGTTCTTATAGTTGAGTTCCATTTCTTTCTGACCCGAGACATTGTTGTTGTTTGTACTATTGTTTGGGGCATGTGTCTAGATGTTGGTAGTTAATTCTGCCCTTGGACCCTCTTTTTAACTGCTGTGTTTTGTATCTCTACTCAACCACCTCTGCAGCTGTGCCCGGGTGTCCCAACCGCCAACCACCACTAGTACAATCCCTGAATTGTCTAAAGGGGGTAGGCGCGTCTCACCTATACTGCTCGTGACTGTGTTGCTAGACGAATGCTTGCAGGTAGTTAGGCGAGTCACTTCACCTCTGGGACTGGCAGTAGTACAGTGGAAAGCGAGGCGTAGTTGATGTGATCAGTCACGGCGGGCCACCCTATATCAGCCCATTGCAGCCACTTTGCCGATCTGGTTCAGTATTGTGACGGTGGGCAAGGTATCCTTTGCAGCAGGGTACTTGAAAGGAAGGCGCGCCCCATCTGGCATCCCCTGGGGCTCTGGAGGTGTCTCTGCACAGGTGAGGCAGTTCAGGAAGGAAATGACTCGGTCTGCCCCAATAGGTCTCAGATATGCCTCCCACACTGCTCAGATCACTGGCACCAGTTTGGGCAGATGGCACACTGCCTCTACACTGATATTTTTAAGTACAGCGCTCCTCAGGTGGTATGAAGTTCAGGACAAGGACTTGCACCAGGTATGTGCATGGTGCAAGTCCCATAGTACTGTTATGCCCCTTGGAGCAGATATGAGGGGGGATAGACCAAGATTCCTGTGTCAGCCTCTCCAGCGCCAATGCCCGCACCAGAGATCACAGGGTGCCCACAGCAGGATGCTTCCCCTTCTCCAATGTGATACCTCTTGCCCGAGTAGGCCCAATGGGCGGGGCTAGACCCCGGCCTCGAGTCGGGTGTCACTACTGGTAACAGAGCTCTGCGCTCGGTGGCCCAGATGTAATGCAGTGCGGTCCGGAGACGAGTAGGGTTTGCTCCCCATTTCTTCACGGCATCATGCAGATGAAAACTTGGGTTACCTCAGGAGTGGGAGGTCCGGGAAGCAGTCCTAAGTCGCAGCGCGATCAGGGCCTAGGGGGAGGGCCAGTCCCTGACTCCACGCACCTCAGTCAGCTCAACGTCCTGGAGCCGCACTCGGCCATGATGAAGGCAGGGGGTCCGGTACAGCGTTACACCACTCCCATCACATAACGCTCACAGAAGGGCATCGGGAGCCCCTCAGGTGATGCCACGAACTGCAGCGGCCCCCTCAGTTTGATATGTGATGCAGAATTGCGGCCAGGGAAGGGAGCCACGGACGGAGCTCCGAAGCTACATATCCGACTCCATTGCCGGCCAAGCCACACCCCCGACAGAGAACATTTATTATGTGCACAAATTACACCAGCTTCATGGCTCACTCTATAGGCTTCAACGTTAGCATGAGCACATGCATGCATGCTATAAAACCTGCAAACAGTTGGTTCCACTTATGTCAAAACTCAAGACAGCTCCAAACACATTGGTGGAGTTGATTCCATACTAGATTAGTTGTTCACCTTGTATACTTTGGCATTTGTAGTATACCATAGTAAATGGAAAGCACCAAATAGGATGGATACAATTTTTAAATGTATACACTGTTTACCCAAGGCCCATATTTCAACAGATCTTCTTTTGATTCATAACACATCATGGTGACATGAAGGTCAAGTGAAAGGTTAATGTACCATCAGTATATGTTGCAGAAATCATGTTGCATGCACATTGCACAAGGATGAGACTTTTGAGTACAAACTTCATCATATGTCCACTACCTGAACAGTCTAATGAAAGCTGTACTAAAGTAGTTTAGCTATGCATCACATGTACCCTAAAAAGTTTCCTTGAAACATTGAGGGCCATATCTTGGGAGATAGAAACTGCAATTTCACACAGCACAAGACTTCATATAGCTATATGAACATCCCCAATCGTGCTTGGTAGAGGAGATAACGTCATTCATAGATCATATTTCTACAGGCCAATAAACCTTTGAAGGTTATTGGGTGAATATCTGTGACATGATGATATGGGATGACTAGAGTTCCAATGGGATGGCACATCACAGCACTCTTTGGTACTGCAAACTCAGACTGCCTTGTGACATAGTGTAGATATTCACATTGATCTCTACAGTTCCACAACTCATTCCCTGGTGGATTTCACCAGTCAGTGAATGACTTTTTGAAACACTTTTGCAGATGAACTAACAAAAGGCAAATATATATTTGGCAACATGTAGGCACCAATGCTGATGGCACCAGTGATGTTTGCACACTTATGTCACTGTTGAAGGATAACTTACCAATGGAAGTGTTGTACACTCACTGCATAAACTGTGCACTGTATAATATGTCACATGTAATAGGGCCACCATCACATGAGAGACAGTAGTGAGGGAACATCACTCCTCACACAAAGTAGATAAGTGGCCTGTGTGGTACAATTGTAACCCAGAACAACTGAAGAACATGAGATGATTAATCACTTCACTCAGCCTTGTGTCTTCTAAAAAATGGAAATTGGTAGTGGACTGAACTCAGCTGTTTTCCTGGTCATAAAGACAATAGGTACAGCAGCATGCCCCTTCTTCCAGACCTACTCAAACAATGACTCATCTTGTGTGTTGCACATGGGCCACCCCCAATGTTGATGGGGAAATGCCTGCCTGTAACACACAAAGCTGGCAATGTAGCATGCATGACTCTGGCAGGACTCACCCCCTTGTAACTGCTATTTGGCCCTCAACTGCCCCTGAGGCTCTGGGTAGGCCAGCACAAGTATGTGGATCATTAGGGTGTCAGGGTCCGGCGGACCCTGATCCAGAACCTCAGGTTATCCCACCTCTTCCTGCAATGGACACTACATCTGTTAAAGAACCCCTGGTTCCGCACCTTCCAGGTGATGGCTCTCCAAAGGGCTTTCTTCTGATGGGCGTTGACCTGTATGGATGCAATAGATGAAGAAATAGACTGTAACTGCAAATATTTGGATATCTGTTTGTTTGATACACATTTTGTATATACCTAGCACAAGCATTCGTCAACACAGTACATGTGTAAATGTCACCTGCTAAGCACTACAAAAACATGAATATACACTTTTGTGGTCATCTGCCGACTAGCCTCAACCCTGGTCATGACCTACACTGACTGAGCCAGCCTGCTAACAACATGTAGCCCACGACCATCCTACATGCAGTGTGAATTATGGAAAAGTGACAAAAGACATGTCGGAAAAAGAGGAGAGTCCTAAGTAAAAAATTCATATTGACAATGTGGGTCAATGGAAAGAAGTATCGGATCAGGGGGTTACCTCAGTTACCATACCAAATAAAGTCCATGTAAAAGCAATCAGGGCTACCAATGCTTAATAAAACAAATTTTAGAAACATCCATGGAGGTGCAGGTCTACAGGGAGATTACTCTGTGCAGGCTGTACATACTGATCCCACATGAACATCACATTTCCACCAATTCTATATATAAAAGTGAATCTTCTGGCCATCAAATGCATGACATCAACGATGTACGGCACTCTGTCTGTGAGGAATAGCTAGCTCCCAGACAACAGTTTTGCAATGCCTGATGTGGCTGAGTGATCTGTGGGACTGTACACATGGCTAACATCATTCTCTACTGCTTCTTACAGTATACAGACACAGCAGCTCATGCTATACAGCCTATACATTTCTTTGCACATATACCATGATTCGATGTGGTAACCTGTCATAGATACCACGAAATGTAGACTTGCATGGATATGTGCATGCAACACAAGAAGGATATAGGGCTTATCAAACATTACAGTGCTGATGTTCACTGCACTAAGTGCAGTGCCCCATAATCCATTACATGATTGTCCTATGTAGAGACCCTCAATCTCCCCATAAATAGCATAGTTTCACTCTGGGACTCAGAAGCACATTGTAGCCAATGGGAATTGCAAGGATGAAGTTGAACAAGAGTAAAAATATTTATTTAGTTTAGTTACCTATTCCTCTGGTGAGCCATAGAGCTGGCCGTACAGTGGAAGGACATCTTCAACCAGGGTTTCCAGCTCCTCTGGAGAGAAGGGACAAGCCCTCTCACCTGCTTGACCTGACATGGTTGTTCCCAGAGGTGGCAAACAGCAGCTAAAGTGGCGGCGGTGTTGATGGCAGCAGCGTCAGGAGGCGTGAGTTATTTTCAAACTGCAGCATACAAGTATACCACATACGTGGTTATCACCATAGACGCACACAGATATTGGACCATGATGGTCACAATCAACAACGTTAGCCTATGGCTGAGTCTGCTGTGGATGAGACTGCGCGGTCGACTTCCGCCGGTGGCAGTTGTTCCAAATGTCACATATGCAAGGTCAGGCATCCACCATTTTAGTGGTTGGAACTGCAGCATTGGTGATTGTTAAGTGTGTCACCAACATAGCTATTAAGGGCAAACGTTTTTTTTAAAAACTCCCTTCCAACGTAATTTCCAGTTCAAAGATCATCTGTGTGGTGCATTACTGTGCATAAAAGCAAAATATGCGAGGGGCACTGTACACCGCAAGTGACTGTTTTTGACCTAAAATGTCATGAAACCTAATTTTTGTGCAAATGTTCCATGTCGGAATTGGTGATGTGCAAAGTTTTGTTACGGACACATGTGAAGGCCACAATGGGGATTATTGGTTGATGTTGAACAGTAGACACTGATAATATGAACCATATGTAATGCTTTGTGAAGCAGTTATGTTATGCATGACTCATAATACAGCGGGCGGAAGACCGTGAATGCAGAGGTCTTATAGGGACCACAGAGGTTGGACCGCCAAACTTAAGATTAGGCCCTTATTGGATATTTCTGTTCGTGATACCATATACTTTTTTTTTTAATTAAATCTTTTTATTCAAATTACAGACATAACAACAATGAAGAACACATCTTCAGTACAGCATGTTGTTTGATACTCGTGCATTACAGTTCTCGTAAATGTAAACATCATATAGACAGCTCCGAATCGACTGCCCACCAGCCAAGAAGTTGACCATAGTCCCTTCTCATCCAACGTTTATGCCTAAGGTGTTGCCCCTCACCCCTGTCCAAGATACAGCCCACCCCCTAATTCTCAGTTGTCAGATGTGCACCCATACAAGACCTCATCTGGGCACTAGCAAACTATCACTCTTTACTTTTCCAGTTCCCATGTTACCCACCCCCGTTGGTTGCGTCGGATTAGTCAAGAGATACATGCTTAAGGGATCCCATATGTCTTTTGGTCTAGAGGTTAACGTGAGTAGTTCTGTATAGGTCAGTGACTGTTCCTGCCAGAAAATGAGGTCCTGTATCCAGTCCTTAAATTTGTAGTTCTACCCCCTACCCCATCTGCAAGCCACTTTGCGTTTGGCTAACAGCAGCCCTAGTGCTACATTTTTCCTGTAGGCAATTGTGACTGCCTCCGTATAGCCCAGCAGTGCCGTGATCGGTGATGCCAGTAGTGGAGATCCCATCATTTTACCCCAGTGCTCTGAACACCTGCTGCCACTCTTTGTTAATGACTATTCATTATCAAGCTAGATGTAGAAAATCTGCACCCTCTCATCCGCAACGGTCACATTTATCATTCTCCCATAACTAAAATGTATACATCTTACCTGGCGTGTAATACAGCCAGTGGAGGAACTTATAGTGTATTATAGGTAAACAGCTGCTGACAAAATGCGCCCAGTCTGTTGGCAGCCATCTTCCCATTACTTGTCGGACCGGGCATGCCTAGTTCCACCTCCCAATGTATGCGTGAACCTGTGGGGCTTCCATCAAGTGAAGACTGTGTTGTGCTATAAGGGAGACTATATGTGTAGGAGAGGTGCAGTGAAGTGAAATGTATAACGGAAACAGTGGGGGTGGCTTGAGGGGAAATGCAGGCATGGCCGCTTTAACAATCTGCCTCAGCGTAATGTATAGGAATAAGTCCATGGGCGTGATCTCTACTCTCCTCAAAAATGTCCCAGCGCAAAAAAAATTTCATCAGCATAAAAGTCATTCCATGTCTTAACATTAACCTTTCACAGCAATTGTCAGCAGCCTGATTCTTAGGTCACCCCAAGATCCGGGTGCTGGGGATGCTGTAGCAAAGGCAAATACAGCATTGTTATAGCCAGTTTCTTTGGCAGTGGCATATACTTTGATCAAAATTATAGTAACTTCCCTGTATGTCTGTGTGGGGGTATATTTTTAGTATAAATTGGATCATAGCTTGCTCAAAGTCGATGATAATTTTGGGGAGATAGTAGTTGTTTGCCTTTTGCTTGATGTGGTTTAGCAGTTCCATATAGGTACACCTTTGTTTGTTTGGGATTAATTCATACACAAAAGGTATATTTATTTTTTTAATTCACCATGTATGATCTATAGAATGGTTTAGGACGCATTTTAAATGTGCCATCCCTCATCCATGTTTCACATTGGACAAGTTTTAGTTAGTTTCTAGGGTAGCAAATATAAGTATATGTCTGTAATGACTTTTATTATCATACAATAGGAACTGCTCCTCTCTGTGGGCTGTGCTAGGATGTCTATATCTGTGAATGTTTTAGGAGCAGGTGGTGCTGGTGGCCCTTTTAATTCTTGTTATACGGCGTTTTAAGGTGGGTATTGATAGATGCTGGCCTGTTATATGTTCTGCTACGTGGGGTAGTATATCTTTAAGTATTTGTGCTGTGGGTTCCTTGGAATTATAGCCTGCTTCTCTTATATTTTTTAACACTTCCCTCACTTCTATTTCTCTTACATTGGGAGGGTGGTATGCTCTTTTACATTTATTACTACCAATTCTTTGGTAGTTGCGCTCCCATTACATGCATTACAATGATATTTTGTATAACTCCAATTAATATGTTCAGAAGAAGCATTTTCTTGACTGTATGTGTATCCCATGTAACACAGGAAAAGTTTGCAGTTCTGTGATGTTATAAATTGTGCACCTTCAGTCATTATGTCTTTAGTTACTGTAATAACATCAATATAAAAAATATAGTTATTAAATACATGTTTAATTAAAGACAATTAAATAGACATTTTGTTTTTTTTCAAAATGTACTTATATCTTGTTTAGTGAAGTTTTGTCTTTTTGGAAACTTTGTCTTCGGCAAGCTTCTTCTTGAAACAGGTGTGTTTTTCTGTTGGAAGACAATAGGTAGTTTTATTTATTGCAGATATTATATTTTTCATCTTTAATGAGGCTTAGCTTATTCAGAGTTTTAATTCTTGCTGTTTTAGTATGTTTAAAGCAGTTTTTTAGATATACTTACTTTTTGTTGGTGTTTGATGTGTACTTGTCAATGCATTTTAGTTGAAGGTTGAATAATCTGTAGACAAGGATAAATGTTAAAAACTGTGTTAGTAATTGTTTAATAAGAATTGTTTCTTAAACTTAAAATTATATAACTTCTTATTTTTAAAAAAATTGTTAATTGTAAAAGTGGATGTACGGTTGTATACGTTGCAGACTTCTCTTTTTCAGGGGAAATCCAGCGGAGTTTCCTCCTCTTCAAATGTTTGACATTTTCAGAGCTATTTTTTAGTTAAATTACTGTGGCTCTATATTGTTTGTTAATTGGTTAAACTATTTTATTGGATATGGTTTTGCATAGTTTAATATTACTAGTTGTTTTAGCTTCTTTTAAATTATTTTTGCAGTTAGGTCCTTATTTGGAAAACGCCAATTTCAGTTTTTTATGCTCGTATTTATTTCATTTAATAATATGTCTATTTATTTTCAGTAAATAAATAATATTGTTTGTAAATATAAATATGTTCTTGTGTGTAAGTGGGATATAAATATGTGTAATATATAATATAGAGGAGTGTTATGCTGATATTTTATTTTAAATGTATTGTTTTGGTGAAGTAAAAAAAATATTTTATTTATAAATTGTAGTTATTAATATGGGATACCTTTTTTGTTGTTTATTTGTTTAAATAATGTGTTTTGAGTATTTTCACAGCTACTTAGTACTTGCTTTAATAATATTTATATAGTCGATATTCTTGATTTTGATATTTTTGACATAGTCTATGCTTAGTTATGTCACAATATTTTTGTTTCCGAAATTTGTGTTTTTGATGTATGGTAGATTAGATATTTTTGACGTTGATATTTTTTGCACGATATTAGTGACTTTTTTTTTTTTATTAAGTATAGGGTCTCGATATTTAGGTTTTGATAATTCTGTAACTCAATATTTGTTGTTTTGATATTATGTCAGTGAATCTCCTCACTCTCAGTGAGACCAGCGTTGGCGCTGCAGTGGAAATACCCACAGACGCCTTCGCACAAACACTCATGAAGTCATTTTGACTTCCTTTCCAGCTTAAAAGAAGGCAGCTTTTCTCTGCTTCGTTATTAACAAAGGAAGTACACTTGGGACGTGAAGTTGAAGACGTATATAGACAACTTTAATGGCTTTCGTAAAAGGACTACACTTGCTGTGTCTATTTGCTGTTTTGCCTTCACATGGTAAGTAAGTTGATATTTTTTCAATTCACTAAAATCTGCTTTAATACAAACAAAGTCCTTGTTTTGAAAGATAGGGGTTTAACAGAGGCCCTACCATAGCGTGTGCTTTAAGACAGAGGCATCAGTGCTTCTCTCTCTGTAAACAGCGTGGTTAACAATGTGGTTAGCAGAGTACTGAAGTCAGCGCAGGCTTGACGTGCACCTCAATGTTCGCAACTTAATACCGATCCAGAAAAGAGATATGAAAAAGTACGTACCTAGAATTTTGTAACAAAAACTAAATGTTGCTTTTTATACCTTTTAAATATGGGGAGGGGATCATTTTGCCTTTTATTAGCTCTGAGTTTGTTGAGGAGCTAGCGAAAATTAGAAGCTGTTGAGGTACTTTTCAATAACCGAAATCCAAGCAAATCAACGCCAGTTACCTCATACATATTCATGTTTATTGTGGATTACTTGAAAAGTAGACTGGATTGTTCTTTTTTGGGGGCGCCACAAGAAAAGCTCCAGCCATGAGTTTTCCTCTTCATATTTGCTCTTTTCGCTTATACTGTTTACATTGGGCCAAGACTTTAATGTTTGTAAGGGAGTAATATCGCCTTAAAAAATAAAAAAGAGAATGTTTTTGAGCTTTACAGTTTCATAGGAGAATCCCAGGCCATGTCGACGAGGTAGATATATAAATATAGGCAATTACTTATGTGTTACTTTATATCCAACTGCTACACACAATTAGTTGTGCTGATCAGAACAGAAAGGATGTTGCGTTTAATGCCTTGAATTGCAAAGTCCAGCAAATTAACATAAACAGTAACCGAATTCTGCTAAGCAATCATTGACTTGTCCAGTATAGTTTCGGTTGTGGCCTTAAACCGACACTAACAGTTTAGAGCTATTCGAGTCGTGTTTCCAACACGTTCATGCCATACTGTAAACCAATGGTGTGTCTGTGTCATAAACCATACGGGGTATCCCAAAACAAAACGCAGACAGGCGATCAGACAATTTCCTGTACCGAAATTACTAATGCACTGTGCCCAACACCTGCTCTTATTTGAGTTACTACCAGAGACACTTACGGCTACCTGTCGCATGTCTCAAAAGAGACCTCTTTGAGAAAGGGTGGGGGGGGGGCGCTATCTGTATTGAGGAAAGCAGGTTTTGAAATAAAACCTTGGAACGTGAGAAGCTGCAAAGATATTTTTTTTTTTTGCAAACTTTGACCAGTCTGGAAAAAAATATGGAAAATATGCTAAGGTGGGGAAATTGCATGGGAGTCGGGCTTTTGCGTGACAGTCGGCACTTCCGCAAGAATATTCTGCAAGCATTTTGTTTGCAAGTGTAATCTATGTTGAGTGGATTTCGAGAAAAAGCTAACCAAGGTATTGACTCGCTTAGAAAATGCTGACAAGTTACGTGTAAAATATTTTCAGAATACTTTCAGGAACATTTCTGCAATAGATGGGCTTGCACACAAAATTGCCTTGAATTAGGTTTCCACATGGTTCCAGTGTACTCATGTGAATAAAGTATAGATGGGATGCACTTGCATAAATAAGGGCCTGGTTCACAAAGGTAAACTTACATTTTCGTGTAAGTTTACAGTTTTGTGATATTCACAAACTACAAGTTTGATGTTATTGACAGTCATTTTATGACTGTAGAGACAAGGGCTAGCTTTAAGGCAGTGAGCGAGAAGAGCGCTGTGTTAAGGAAATACCTTATGGGTTTAAATGAACCTAATGCAGAGTTCCTTGTATGGCCAGAAGTTTTCAGGCAGCAGTAAAAATGTCAACATTACTCTGGTGATTAATGACCCTGCTGGAGAGGGATCAGAGTTTTGTCTAGGGGCAGTTTTGACTCATCATAAAGTAGCGCTGTGGGTTGATATGCCGGCTGCAAAGGACATGCACCATGCAATCCACAGAATTACGTTTAATGTGGATAGCTCAGTGGGTTACTGCTTTTGTCATAGATATCCTTTTGCTTCTTGCAGTTCAAAAGTTACAATCCTAATATAACACAGTGACCTATGGACTGACATCAAAGAGCTGCATGCAAACTGCATGGTATAGGCTGGAATGTTATGTTTCTTCCCGTCTTTCATTATCCTAATCATGCTAAAAAGGGTTTGTTTGGGTATAGATACGTTCTTATTAGTAAAGCCAACCCTAACCACTGTGGTACATTTTAAATCCTTAGTATGTGCCTCTCCATACCAAACACTCTTAAGATATACTGCTTACTAGTATGGTTGACATGTCTATCCTACACCTTGCCTTATGCAACATTTCATATGAACTGATTACACATGTATGATTCATTATCTCTGTATAATGCATGTGATGTAAAGTGCTCTCACATCTTACACTAGTTTGCATGGTGCTATAAAAAATATGAAATACATGTGAAGGAGCTATGGAAAGATGAAGGGCACTGTTTTTTTTTTAACCATTTCTATTTGCATTTTTTTATAATCCAACATTACAATCATATCATCTTCGGTCATCACTCCCATCCCATCCACCCTCCATCCACCCAGCATCACAACACAAATCCCATCCTTTTCAAACAGCCCAAGTATTGTCAGTATAGTTTTCTGACAGTTTGATTCCTTATGCCTCTTATATTTCCTTGGTCGATGTCCTTGTTCTCTCACATCCCTCTTTCCCTTGTGTCCCATCTCAGAGCCCCCCATCTAGCCTATGATATTGTCTCCATTTGCCCCATATTCTGCCAAACTTCTTGGGACAGCCTCTCGCCTTATAGTTGACCCTTTCAGCGGCCATGTAGGTATCCAAACCTCTTCTTCATTCATCCAGCTTTGGCGGTGCATCCGCCCCCCAGTACCTGGCTACGTCTCTCCTAGCTACAACCAGGGCCAAGACCAGAAAGATCAGTAGGGGATGGTTGAGATCCACATCATTGGTCATACCTAGGAGGGCCAACTTAGGATCCAGCTGTAGGGGGGTCTAAAGCACCTCGCCCAGTTCCCTTAGCACCTCCTCCCAGTAGCTCTTGATCGTAGGGCAGGACCAGATGATATGGTAGAACTCCCCTCCGGTACGGCCACATCTCAAACATCGTGTGCCTCCAGTCCTACCTATTTTATGCCGTTGCACCCTATCATAATATGTCCTATGTAGAACATTTTATTGGATGAGTCGTAATCTGGATTTAATAGCTACCTCTCTAGGGTGCATCAATACCGTGTCCCAGTCTACATTGTCCATTTCCCCTACTTCGCTCTCCCGCTTCCTCCTGAGGTTACCCATATCATCAGTCATGTTGTTCATTAGCGTTCTATACGTGAGTGATACTGCCCTTTCTGGGATTTGTTCCTGCAGCAATCGGCCCTCAAGAGGCGCATATTCTGGAAGTGTTTCCAGCTGTATCTTTTCCGCTCGCCACGCATGGCGTAGCTGTGCATATTTAAAATATTGCGTGTGGTGCAGCCCAAATTCTTTCCCTAATGCTTGAAAGGGCTTCAGTTCTCCCCTAGCTATTACGTCCCCTAGCTTTGAGATCCCTATGTCATCCCATCTCTGGAACCCCTTCAATTTTTTCAGTTCCATCAGCCAAGTACATTGCCAAAGCGGTGTCTGGCAGGTAGGTTTTTTCTCCCACCCGATGCATTTAGTCGCTCTGCTCCATATCGCCAGGGTAAGCCTAGTGGCCGGAAGGAGTCTCACCGCCCCTTTACCCCCGCATAGGTAGTATGTACAGGGCAGAGCGGCCATGCTGTGCCGTTCGAGTGCATACTTGGGGTGGTCCGCAGGGGCATGGAGCCAGTCATTAATTGGGCTAGGTGTTCTGCCCAATAGTAAGCCTCAAGATTCTGAAGTGATATCCACCCGGTATATTGATGGCGTTGTAGGGTGCTCAACGCAATTCTCGGTTGTTTGCCCAGCCAAAGGAAAGTTCTCAGCTCCGCATTTATTCTCCCGAACACCTTCTGTGGCAGAGGATAGTACTCGTTTTGAAGTGCGTATAGGAATCTTGGTAGGGTTATCATTTTAAACATGGCTGCTCGCCCTAGTATAGTAAGAGGGAGCTGCCGCCACCGATTTGCATCTTCTATGAAGTTCTGTACTATCCTTTCTATGTTCTGTTCGTATGACTTGCTTTTATCCAGCGTCACATATACTCCGAGATAAGTAAACCCTTCAATTGTCGTCTGCAGCCTTCCGGGCAGATCCGTCCACTGTCCAAGCCCCCTGGGGTCGTAGAGGACCGACGTGTGCCAGTTTATCTGATACCCCGCGTAGGCCCCATACTGTTCCAGTTCCGCAAACAGTGCCAGGATCGTAGCTTCTGGTTGTGTGAGGTATAAGAGGACATCGCCCGCGTAGAGCGATATCTTCTCCTCAGCGGAGCCTTTCGATCCCAATCTAAACCCTTTAATGCCCTCATTTTGGTGAATCGCGCTTGCCAACACCTCTATTGTAAGCGCAAAGAGGAGGGGGGACAGCGGGCACCCCTGTCTAGTCCCTCGTCTTACCGGGAAGTCACGGGATAGGATCCTGTTAACCTAACTTTGGGTCTAGGCTCCGTGTATAGCAGGTGTATCCATTTCTGGAATTTGGGGCCAAAGCCGAACCGCTTCAAGACGCCCTCGAGAAAAGGCCAGTGGACAGCGTCGAAGGCCTTCTCGGCATCCAAGGACAGGAACCAGTGTGGCTCCTCTCTCTTGCCCACCTCTTGTAGCCAGTTATGAGAGCGTCTGAGGTTTAATATGGTGGCCCTGTCAGGGAGGAGGCCCGTATGGTCTAGGTGGACTAACTCGGAAATCACTGTCTGCAGTCGTAGTGCTAGGATAGTCGCCAATAATTTCCCTTCTATGTTCAAGAGAGATTTGGGACGGTACTATGTACAGTCGTCCGCTGGTTTCCCCTCCTTATGTACGGGAATTATTACTGCCATACAGAGGTCTGGTGGGAGTCTCCCCTCCTCAACCACTTCCTCGAATAGTCCCAGGAGATGGCGTGCCAAGAGGTCGGCCATTCATTTGAAGAATTCTGCCGGAACCCATTCGGGCCCGGTGATTTCCCCGCCCTCAACTTAGCCAAGGCTGCCTTAATTTCATCTGGTGTAATGTCAGCCTCTAGGTCTCGCTGAGCTTCAGAAGTTAGGGCCGGTAGTTCGATAGCTGACATATAGCGCAGGGCTTCCTCCTGCGTCCCTAGGTCTCTAGCACCATAGAACAGTTTGTAGTGGGCAGCAAATGCTTCCGCAATCTGAGCGTCCGACCTTACCAGGGTCCCCTGGGAGTCTCTAACCTGCTCTACCCACCTGGCGGTACGTTCCTTCCTACTGAGCCATGCAAGTAACTTTCTAGATTTGTCTCCCACATCATACAGGCGGTGGAGTGTCGCCAATGCCTGGGTGTTAGCTTCTCCTGTAACCACCTCTCGGTATTGGTGCTGTACGTCTGTCAATCTCCTAAGTGTCCCTGTCTCCCTTGTGGCCTGATATTCCCTCTCCAGCTCCAGTATTTGTGCCTCTAATGCCCCAGTTTCATTTTGTAGCTTCCGCCTCTCCTCGGCTAGCCTGTTCTGTGCCCTGTCCCTAAGAACCGCCTTAAAGGCCTCCCAGAAGATAGCCTTGGATGTAACTGTGCCTTCGTTTTCCGCTATGTAGACCTTGACGTCTGCACGGATGCCCTTCAATACGGTTGTATTTTGTAGGTCCCAGGCCATCAACCTCCAGGTTCCCCTTCTCATGCCCCTCCCTCCTCCCACTCGTGCCTGGAGCGGTGAATGGTCTGATATCCCTCTCGCTTTCTATTCAGCTACGTCCACTGTCGTCAAATCATGTCTGGCTAGGAAAATGTAGTCCAGTCTTAAGTAGACCCTGTGGGAGCCCGAGAAGAAGGAGTAAGCCTTCAGTTCAGGATGTAGCCATCTCCAGACATCAATCAGTCCCATATTAGAAATCGTTTTGGAGAGTAAGGTCTGGGTCTGGTCTCTCAGCCCAGCCCCTGTCCTGTCCATTGTCGGTTCCATCACATCATTAAAATCTCCCCCGAGGACTTGTATGGTGTCTGCTGTATCAAGTAGTATGTCCACCACCCCCCTAAGAGTGGCAGCTTGTAATTTTGGGGGGGGGGGAGGCATATGCAGAAACTATTGTGTATTCCCGTCTTCTCCCCACCCCCCTCACTCCTACTTAGGTCCCCTGGGGATCTGCCCACATCTGAGCTATGCGAAACGGTGGGTTCTTCTTTATGAGTATGGCCACCCCCTGGACCCTGTAGTAAACCCTGCATGCGCAAGGACTCTATATTGAGCTCTGGCCAAGAAAGCACATTGGGTTCCCTTAAGGTGCGTTTCCTGCAGCAGGATTATTTCTGGGCTCAGCCGTTTTATGTATGCACTAGCAGCCCGCCCAGATGTTGTCCGAGGCAGAACTGTGTGCAAAGGGTTTTAAGGGGGCAGCACCGCCCAGGAGCAGCAGAGCGGGTGAAGGAGCATACTGAAGGGGCGGAGGAGGTAGCACGGCTAAGAGCTGGGGGGAGCGTCACGTACCTGGGGCTGGTGCTGCTCTGGGCTTCTTCGGCACGTTCCTGGGGCTGGTGCTGCTCTGGGCTTCTTCGGCTGGAGCAGCAGAGCCGGGGAAGGAGCGGAATGAAGGGGCGGAGGAGGTAGCGCGGCTGAGAGCCAGGGGGAGCGGCACATACCTGGGGTTGGTGCTGCTCTGGGCTTCTTCGGCACGTACCTGGGGATGGTGCTGCTCTGGGCTTCCATGTCCCCCAAGGTGATGGAGGAGTCAAGGGCCCCTGTGGCTGTAGCGCACATTGCGCTCCGGTTTACTTTACCAAAATGGCCGACCCCGTCACTGGTATGTGATGTTAGCACGCCTACTGCATTCAACGTCATTAACGCGCATGCCCACCTCAGACATAGCGCTACTTCCAAGGGACTACTTTGGCAAAGAACGTACTTTGCCCTTGCAACGTATTTTTTTTATGCTATATAGCCTATGTCCATCTGCTTACCCTGACATTTCCAACGCTGTATTGGGTGTTTTGATTGGCGCTGTGGTTCCTGAGTTTACCCGCCTCAAAGGTTCACAGTTCTCTCTTTATATTAGTAGTATAGATTTACTAGCCCTCTCTTAATTTTATTTTCAAGCCCGTTTACATTCCAAGATAGTATACTAAACCTCTCCTGCTCCTGCACCTCTCTCGCATGATCACCTGACATCTTGTCCTGATTCCTGAGTTGTGTTGCTGAATCCTGGTGTGGGTATGGTGTCTAGAACACCGGCGTGTATGACCTCTGTCACATGATCCCCACCTCCCTCTCCAAACCAACTCCTCGCCCCCCCCAGCCCTCCCTCCCCCGGCTACTGCATCCCCGTAGATTCTTGCCTTTCGAAACAACCCCACCCTACCTTCCTCCCCCTTCAGTCCCATCCTCTACCCAAACAGGAGAGAGGATTTACTGGCAGGAAAAGGTCTGTCCCCCCCCCCCCCCCAGATTCCCCCCCTAGAAACTTACCCCAAACAGTCTGCCTAGCAAAAACTTTAAATGAACTGCTCTCACAATATCCTCATTTCTGTTCAGTAGATTAGAAAGAGGAAGAAATACTATACAAATAAAACTTATGGGGTGTGAAACAACTTGCGTGCTCCCAGTCCATGAGCCGAGATCTCGTCCATCCAGCTTTTCTCTTGATCAGGCATTGGAATCTTTACCATCTCCCTGTGCAGGTGTTCCTTCTTTGGTCATGTCTTGCTCCATCTCATTAATTGCCGCTACCAGAGGGTGCAGTGAATGTTCCTCCACCTCATCACTCTCAGATGTGATGTCCCCCGTGTCATCATCTCCTTCGGGGCATCCCTGTCCCGCCAGGCTGCGGAACCTAGATCCTGCCTTTCCACCATGTTGGAGGGTACCAGGGTCCTGTTGTCTCCTGACAGTCTGGCTCTGCGTGGGATAAGGCGTCGTCTGCACTCTCCTGTTCCCCCTCGTTCTGCGTGTCTGCGTTTTCACTGTCTCCCACTGATTCCCTGTCGTGGAGCCCGTTGCCGCCATGTCTCGCTCTCCTTCCTCTCGTCTCCGTAGGGGTGGGTGCTCTTCCAGCCATTGCCATGCATCTTGGGGGTGCGTGAAGAAGTATGTTTTTTCTTTGTAAATAACTTTGAGCTTAGCAGGGAAGAGCAGCATGTATTGGACCCCGAGGTAAATAAACTCCTTTCCTCATTAGAATTGGTTGGACTTACCCAAAGGGTAGAGGGCGCTACACACAGAGCAGGCCATCTACTAGATTTGGTCTTTACCAATACTGACCATCTAATATGCGACCCCCCCATCCCTCTCCTCTGGACAGATCATTATCTGATCACAATTAACATGCAGCAACCAGCCCAGATGACTGCAAATCGCCCTGTTAAACAGACCCATAATCAGAATAGGAATTGGAGTAAGCTCTCATAGAGACCTTTAAGGAAGCCTTTTCGTTAGATCTGATAATTAATACGAGTAATGTATCCTCAAAGTTAGAGGCTTTTAATACCGCTTTGGAGACTGCCTTGGATGTGGCTATACCAAAAAAGAAAGCGAGCCCCATCCAAAGGAGAGCCTCCACCCCCTGGTACACGTTAGAACTTAAAACGGAAAAGGCAAAATGTAGGCGGCTGGAAAGAATTTGGCATCTAAATAGGAGTGATGGGAATAGACTGGTCTATAGGCAAGCTCTAGCAAAATACCATCTGAATTTGAGGTAAGCAAGGCGCCAGTTTATTATCACCCATATTGAAAACGCCAATAACTCCTCAAAAACTTCGTTTGAGATAGTGCAAGACTGTGTCTCCCCAAAAATGTGCAGACAGGACCTGGTGGAGTCGCAAGACTTATTTAATTATTTATCATCTCTTTTTCATAATAAGATTTCCAAAATCTATGAGAACTTCCCCCCATTAGGTCCGTGCGATTCACCTTTCTCCGACCCATTGGATAAGCAAAATGAGGGTGCTACTTGCTCCCTCACTAATTTTGCTATGATAACAACCGAGGATGTAATACAAGGATTGATGACGGACAAATCAGGGTCACCTTTAGATTTGTGTCCGCTAAAAGTAATGGCTTTACTAACAACTTGCTGCTCTTCTACCATTAGAGATATATTTAATGTCTCAATTCAGACTGGTATTATTCCTGCCAACTGGAAGGAGGCACGGGTTCGCCCTATTTTAAAAAAACCTACATCCTCGGAAATTACCGACCCATCTCCCTACTGCCTCTGCTTAGCAAAATACCGGAAAGGAACATTAATCTCCAGCTAAGTACCTATCTGGAGGGTAATCTTCTGCTGGACCCATCACAGTCCGGGTTTCGGCCGGGTTTCAGCACGGAGACCGCTCTCCTAGCAGTGACCGATTCTCTCAGACAGACGGTGGATGCGGGTGGGTCTGCAATCCTGATCCTCTTAGATCTCTCCGCAGCCTTTGATACCATCTCACATACTAGGCTAGCAGAGAGATTTGTAGCCTCTGGTATTAAGGGGACAGCGCTCAAGTGGCTTAACCACTTTCTGTCTGAGAGAACGCAAATAGTGATGGTGGGCCCGCACACCTCGGAAAGAAGACATGTAGATAGGGATGTGCCGCAAGGCTCCTAGTTAAGTACAACTCCTTTTAACTTATACATGGCACCACTGGCCAAGATTGTCGAGCGACTGGGGTTCGAGATCATCTCTTATGCAGATGAAACGCAGCTTATATTTACCATCGGTACGGACCTAGCACTCGACAAAGATCGGTTTTCTTCCGGGATGTTGGTCATCTCAAACTGGATGACTGACAACTATCTCCAGTTGAACCCGAAAAAAAACCGGAAGTGATGCTCATGGGAAAAGCTAGGGAGGGTGGCCGGCCCAGTTGGGTACGGCCCCCTCGCCTAAACTGACAGTAAAAAACTTGGGATTAAAACTTGACTGGGCTCTGAACATGAAAGATCATATTGCAATGATGACGAGTTCCTGTTATGCTCTCCGATTTCTGAGGAAAATTCTACCCTATATTCCCATCTCACATCGCAGAACATTAGTCCAGGCACTAGTAATTAGTCGTCTGGACTATGGCAATGCCCTGTTCGCGGAAGTCGGAGAGACTCTATTGGCTAAACTCCAGGTAGTACAAAATACAGCACCAAGAATGATTTTAAACCAACCTGCAGGCTCACCCTCATCTCCTCTACTGAGGGAACTGCACTGGCTGTCTGTAAAGAAAAGATCTTTTTTCAAGATCTGATGCCTGACATATACTGCCATGAATGAAAGAGGTCCGCTGTATTTACAGAAAAAACTGCAGAAATACTCTCCTTGCAGGAACCTTAGATCTAGCTCTCAAGGCCTCTTGGAGATCCCCCGGGTCAGATTAGTCCGTACGGGAGGCAAAGCCTTTTCATTTCTTGCCCCGAAATGCTGGAACCAACTTCCACACGCCTTACGAAAAATCACAAGCTATAATGTCTTTAGGGAACAAGTTAAAACCTTTTTGTTTTAGCAAGTTCTTTTGCTCTTCTGTACTCCTCCTTTAAGTGACATTCTGTCTAGCTAGCGCCGTGATGCCCCAGGGTGATTTAAGCGATTTATTTAACATAACATAACATAACATAACATTGGATCTTTAGATCTCTCAACTTTGCCTTCACCGCATCGAAGGAGCGTCTCATCTTCTGTACCTCTTGCCTATAGTCGGGGAAGATCATAATCTGTGAGTTTTCCACCCGGATCTCCCCCAGCTTCCTGGCTTCGTGTAATAGAACGTCTCGGTCTGCAAAGTTCAGAAACTGAGCGATGACCGGTCTAGGTTGTGCCCCCACCAGCGGTTTTGCGAGGAGTGCCCTGTGTGCTCTTTCTATGACAAAGCAGTTGGAGAATACTGCCTGAGGCAATGTCTTCATTATCCATGTGCGCAGAAACTCCACCATATTGGACCCTTCAATTCCTTCCCTAAATCCAACAAAGCGCAGGTTATTGCGTCGTGCCCTTTTTTCTGCGTCGTCCACCTTCCATTGCAGCTGCTTGTGTGAGTCTCTGAGCTCTTTCATGTCCTTCTGGAGAGAGTGTATGACGTCTTCCGCTTCACTCAGTCTCGTTTCTGCTGAGGTCACCCTCTATGTAAGATTGCGGAAATCTTGGCGCAGCAGCGTGACTTCCGTGCCCACCTTCCCTATCTTGACTTCTAGGGCCGCGCGTGAGGGTTGAATGTCTTCCCTGGATGCTTGTATAGCCCCCATCAGGAGGGCCATATCTGAGCTTGCTCCAGTGCCCTCCGCTTCGGTCACCTGTGGCACCGTCGCAAATCTGTCTATTGTGCCTTGCCTTGGGGCCTTGGGGACCGTGTCCTTTTTACCCATGTCACGCTAGTCCCTTGGAGGCCGGAGCTGGCCTTTCCAGCAGGGTCCTGTCTTCCGTTGCGCGTTGCTAGATCTGTCTCTTCCCTCTTCTTTTCAGCTACGTAGCTGGCCTTGTCCGGTTTACCAGGCTAATCACAGCCACTCTTATGTGCTTCGGTACCTTAATGACCACAATCCCAGGGGCTCGCTTTATGCCACACGCCCCTTTTGCGCCTGCCGACGTGCTGTTCTTTATCCGTGGCAGAGGATGGTAACCTCAGGGCGAGAGTCCTAGGAAATAGGGTGTGTGTCCTTCACCTATATTGCTGATTCTCTTTGGAAGGTCCGTTCGGGCCACTCTGCCCCTCTCCGTGTTCCCCCAGTTGCACTTTCCCCTTCGCCACCCACGGTGTTCTGGCCTCCTGGCCCATTGCTCAGCTTTCCCCAGCTTCAGTGGGATAACGATGCCAGGTGAGGGCCGGGCCCACTTCTTCAGGCCACCCTTGAGTGTCCGTGCGGGCTTCCAGTCCCTCACCGCTTTGTCCGGGGTGCACTACTCCATGTTCCAACTGCGATGCTCAGTCCCAGTGTTCCCCCAGATTCGATGGGATGATGCGGCCCTGTGAGGGGGGGGGGGCTTCCAGATCTTGGTGGCTTACGCTGCGAGTTCGATGCCCCTTTATCCCGGTCTTGCTGCTCTTGGCCCTCCGGGGCTAGCGGGCGACTAACCGTCTCCCTGGGGTATTAAGCGTTCCTGTCCCCGTCCGCATTGCCTCTCCCTGCGGTCTCGGCCTCAGTTCGTGGCCGGATCTTCGTTGTGGCTCTTTCTATCAGGGTGACTTCCCCGATCTCCGTATTAGGTGTCCCGGTGATTCCCCGGCCCCTCACCAGCCTTCCGCTGCGTCGCCTTGCTGCCCCAGGCCTCCCAAGTCATCAGCCAGGCCGCCGTCTCTCTTCTCGCTTCTACGCCCGCAGTGGTCAGGGCGCCGCCATCTTGTAGCTGCCTCCGCCTCCCAAACGCTCATCGTTCTTACTCGGCTACAGCACCTTACGGCTCGTCTACCTCAGCTCTGGACACTCCTCCCATGCTGCAAGAGCTTCTGGATTGTGGTAGGGACATTAATCGTCCTCTGGATGGGTTTAGATGCGACGGATCAAGTCGGCTCGCCGAAGCTGCGGCGGCTTGCGGCTTGCGACTTACTTGGCCATGCTGCTGGCCACGCCCCCAATGAAGGGCACTGTAGGAGGGAATTTTTGGAGAATGGGGTAATCGGGGAATACCAAAAGAGATTGTCGAACCAGGCACCATTAGCTCTACAGCCATCCCTGGCGAAGGCTCCACAGTCGGGGCGGAGAACTCTGTACATAAAATATTAGGACAGGCCTTTCTTTTCATGTGTGGTGTGCCCACCACTAGTGCGGAGTCTCCGCAGTCGTAAAACTGCTATCATTAAAATTAAACTTGTTGTTTGTGAATACCAAAAAAATGGCAAACTTACATAGTTTACCTTTGTGGTATAGGCCCAAATAGTTTCATTTTACTGATAGTAATTTACAACTGCATAGACTCAGCAGTTGGGGGGCGGAGTTTCCACCATAAGTGCAGAGCCTCTGTAGTCAAAAAATTACTATTAACAGAAAGTTACATCAGTGCGTAAGTGCAGGAAAGGTAGGAAAGTCAGCAAACTAAGAACGGGCCAATATTAGAGATATAAGTGAAATTTCGATCTCAATAAAAAATGTTGATGGCTCTAATATCAAATGAGAATCAAGCTCAAGGAATGTATGGCGATTTTGTCTACTTAGTAATCGGATTGTTTTCTGTCAAAGAGCAACAGCAATTTGCGTCAAATATTATATATAAGCTCTCTAACGTAAATACATTGAATCTTTCAGTAGGAAGTCTGTCCTACACTCTCTTTTTTCAATTGTTCCAAAGTTCCCAAATTCTGGGTCCAGTGGACATGACTGTATTTTATTGATTTAATTTCTTTTCCATATATGGAACCAAAGACTTTGACTTTTAGACATTTTGGGATGCTTGTAGACACTAAATGGGTGGACGGGGCCATTTAGTGTGTCAAGTAATAGAAATGAATGATGAACACACGCACCGTGTAGTTGGGGGTTATGGCTGGTGTAGCTCAGTTGATCTGACTGATATCTGCAGAGACAACAGAGATTTTTATTGTTTACACCATTTTGGCTTGGCATGGAAGGTATCCACCAAATTTATTGTTAAAGCTGTTTTTATTAAACAGTCATTAAAATAATAAAAATAGGATGTTGCTGATGGATTATTTGGTTAAATATGGAATGCCTGTTATCTGAAATGAGTGCTTCCAAGAGTGTATTTTTCCTGTTTTGCTAAGTTTGTGTACTGTGTCACACACTCTCGTGAGAATTATTGAATTTATAACAATATTCACCGATTCCCATTCTGCTACGACCTAATAGTTATGTACAGTTCATGGTTAATTTTTATCTTAATCACGTCCAAGGATTACATGAATGATTGAAATAATAGAACGTTATAACAGAGGTATGCAAACTAAACAACCTACAAACTGCACCACTAGCTGCTTTTTATTTAGCTTTTTATATCATTTTTCAAGTGCTTTAAGCCATGTGTGATACATTCAGCCAACCCTAACTTTTGATCCAAAAGCATGTTGCTCTCTAGGACTTGTAGTTTTGCCATTTTATGTTCAAAAACCCCAACATGCAAAGTGATGCTGGCTAAAAAGCCTGGGGTTTCTGAAGGTATCACTCGTAACATGGAGCCTCTTTGCAGCTATGTAGGTTTACAAAATGCTCTACCCCATTCAGGGCCGGACTGACTACCGGGTAGTTTGGAATGCTGCCGAGCTGGGGGCTGATTTAATTGCACGCAGGTCCCCATCAATGAAATCAGCCCCCAGCTCAGCAGCATTCCAAACTGCCCGGTAGCCAGTCTGGCCCTGACCCCATTTTGAAAACCGTGACTTCTTATTTTCACATTCATAAGCAAACTTTGTTCACATGTTTTGTGAGAGTTCACACTTTAAGTTTCATCATCAGTACTGTGCATTAAAGCAAGCTTTTATCATGGCAGCCATTTTCTAGGTTTCTTGATGCACTCATTAACGCAACACAAGCTTTCCTAGCACAATGAACAGCGTCAGAGCAGGAAGAGGACCACACAGGATCCCATCAGATACACTGAACAGGTGTATGGGAGCAACATTACAGGTTTCCCTCCCTCACAGAACAGATACAACTCACGCATGATCATTGTAAGCATCTTTCTCTCACAAGATAGGACAGGAGGGCAAGTTTCGCAAGTCGATAGAAATGTTAAGAAGCAACTATTATTCTTCCCTCCCTCACAGAATAGACACAACATAGCAGTAGTAATGCCTGCCTCCCTCCTTATTGAGCATTCGTAGCTCAATAGCAGCACTGCAGCCTCCCCACGCCACAGCATAGATACAACTAAAGGATCATTGGTGCAAGCTTCGCTCCCTCACAAAGCAGGAGCCGTGCATGCTGCCCTGATGAAGCAAAGCAGCAATAGTTCACACTTCACTTCCTCCCAGAAAAGGCACACGTAGCAGTACTAATTCAAACTTCCCTCGTTTCAAAATGTACATGGCTAGGTAGCGTGAGTGCAAACTTCCCTCCCTCACAAAACAGCAGCAAGTTGGGCCGCAGCAGTACAAGCTTCGATTCCTCACAGAATGTAGTAAAGTAGTAGTAAAGTTTATTGCACAGTTAATTACAACTCACAATTTAAAATACATTGTTTAAAAGAAAGGGTGGTTACTAACAAGAATAAAAGAGTAAGTATCAAAAGTTAAAATGTTTCAGTGGTTCAACTTCTTCTGCAGTCTGACCAAAGGTTCGAAAGATACCCCAGAACATGTTTCCGGCTATTGGGCAGTTGCTTCTTTTTGTGCCTCCTTGATTCTCTTTGCCACTGCATCAAGAAATGTTGTGGTTCTGCAGTTTAGTTGGATCTCGCTTGGGTTGAAGCACAGTTTAACTGCCTGTCGGCATGGCCTGACCCCCTCCTGGTTCCATTTTACACGTAGTAGTGTTCTCCTTATGTCCATTAAGCTAGGACAAATGCACATTATGTGAGTTAGGTCTTCAGGTCCTGCCCCACAAAGACGGCAGGTTAGATCTTTATGGTTCCTTTCCCATGGCGCCAGATGGGGGAGGATCGGTAGTACGCCTAGTCGGAATTTTAAGAATGTTTCCTTTGTCTTCTGCTTGAAGCCTTGGTCTAGGTATGCTTGTGGTTTGAGGGTTTTATAGTCATTTAGTACTATCCAGCCGTGGGCTCTTTTCGCCAGGGTTACTTTATCTTCAAGTAGCGATACTATTTTCGTTGTTTTTGTTACTTGCTTTTTAAAGCTTTTATGATCTACTGAGCTACTCCAGAGGCCAGTCAGTTCTAGGCTTTCTAGCGATTGCATCAAGTACTCTCTAGCGTGTGATCGTTCACGTCTTTGCAGTTCAGTCCAGAGGTGGGTGTTTAGGGTGCCTGGCTCTCCATTTCTGATCTTGTGCCAGCATTTTATAAAGCTGCCCCTTCTTTCCACCGTTTGCTTTTGTATCCCAAATTCCAGACGAATTTGTGCTGGTGATACGTATCTAGGAAGCTGAAAAATTGACCTGTAGGTTTTACCGATCACCTTGTCTAGTGTCTGTGCATCCTTTCCTAGGGTTGATTAGCTCCCGTATGTTAATCTTGGTTGGAGACGAGCTCTCAGTACTTGTAGGAAGGGATCGAGCGTGTGGTCTGGCAGTATCTTTTTAAGGGGTTTCATTGCCAGGTAACTCATGGTTCCTTTTTGGTAAAGTGTCTCCAGTTGGGGTTTGAATGACCCTCTGCTGTCCACCAGAACACCCAGGTACTTATAGCACGTCGCTTGGTCCAGTTTGTTACCATTCAAGAACCAGCTGTTCTTTCTGGTCTTATTATTGTTCACTGCCATGGTTCTTGTTTTTTTCAGGTTGATGGTTAGGCCGTTACGATGTGAAAATGAACTGGTGGTATTTATGAGATGTTGAAGGCCTGTTGGAATGCAGCTTATTAGAACAAGGTCGTCGGCATAAAGGAGGTTGGTCAGCGTAATATCACCCAACCGGGGCGCGTGCGAGTTGGTTTTATCCAATTCCTCTGGGAGTTCTGCCAGGTAGAGGTTGAATAAGGTGGTGGCTAAGATGCACCCTTGTTTCAGGCCATTGTAGGTGTTAATTTGCCTTGAGAGGTGCGTCCCTTTGCCCAGCTTGATCCGGACCCAGGTGTTGGTGTGGAGTAGGATAAGTTGTTTCAACAGCAGTTCTGGAATCCCCCATTTTTTAAGCTTTTGCCATAGTTTGCCCCGGTCCACATGGTCAAACGCTGAACTGTAGTCGATGAAACATAGGAACAGTGGGGTTTTTCCTAGTTTTGCAGCGCCTGTTAATAACGATAGAGCCATGATGTTGGTGGTTGTTCCCTGCCCTCTACAGAATCCTGTTTGGGTGGAAGGAATTATGTGCTCTGTCTCTGCCCACTGTGTCAATTCTTCTAGTATTATGCAATCATAGTACTTTGCCTCTATGTCTAAGAGGGCTATCAGCCAATAGTTGCCTGGGTTGCTCCTGTCTCCTTGCTTGTAAATTGGACTTATTATAGAGCCTTTCCAGGATTCCGGGCATGCTTCCTCACAGAATGGGTACAGCATGACGAAGTCTGTCTCCTGGAGGCAAGATGGCGGCCGTGTGAGACGGTCGGGAAACAGCTTGCGTGAGGAGGAGTGTAAAGTCGAGCAATGACCCCGTTTTTCCCCTAACAGAGGCTGTGTTTCGGATGCTGGGTGGAATCTGCGAGGGTCTCTAACGTCGGGGCGAAAGAAAGCGCAAGAGAACGGCAAGAAGTTGCGGCTGGGTGAAACTGACGCGCATGAAACTTACGTGCTGTCAGCCGCTGCAGCGGCTGCTACTGGAGGTGTTCCAGCTGACGCGGCGGGTCAGAGGCGGAGCTGCTTCCAGACTGCTAGCGGAGGCGGCGGAGTTCGCGGAGATAACCTACAGGGTCGAAGCCCTGCGGAGTCGCTTCCAAAGACGGCAATCCCAGCGGAGAAGGAAGTCCCGCGCTAAGAAGCTACTGAATTCGGATATTCGCCTTCCAAGAGACGGTGAGGAGCAGAGATCCTACAATCTGGAGGGCATTGGAGTTGTACAGACTGAGAGTGACGAAAACGAGGATATTTTTGGCGGTAAGGAGACATTTGGGCCAGAAGAGAGGCGAAGGGCAATTATGGCTCCTAAAATGAGCGCCAGCGCTAAAGCAGCAGCTAGGAGAAAAGCAGCAGCGGCGCTTGCAGAGTCTATGGCAGACAATGAAGGTAGTAAAAGGAAGAGACAAGGCTCCCCTCAAATAAAAAAACTAGCTCAGCAGGGTGCTAGCAAGGGGAACTCGGATAATCTGGGCACTGTTCCAATATCAGACATCTTCCAGAAGTTGAATAAGAATAAAGACACTAAAGATATGAAAGATCAGAAGGAGGATGATACACAGGTTCCCCCGGATAATGGTAAAGATAATGAAGAGGTACCCCCATGCACTACAACTGATGATCTCGCAGAACAGTTGGATTCTGTAGTATTGGTGGAAGAAAGGGAACTGCAAGGGGAAATTCCGGTAGAAGATCAGCTGGGTGACGTTAAACCTTTACATCATGGCATGGAAGGGATCTTGCAGGATGATACAGGGGGGAGCAGCTGTAGTAAAAAAGAAGCCCAAAGTGAGGCATTCTTCTCGGTATCGGAGGGTGGCGAATGGTCTGAGGAAGGAGATGATAGCTTGGAACAAGAAATCAGCGATATAGAGACTGGCAGTGATTCAGAACCTGAGGAAAGTACCCCCCCAAGCACAGCGGTAAAAATGGCGGTGAGCGCAAAAACACTTAATCAAAATGGAGAGCCACCGCTTTCGAATGCTCCCCTAGACAGCCCTGAGGGGGCTTCGGCACAAATGTCGCTCCTGGAGATTATTCACCAGGAGATATTGGCTCACACAGAGGAAGCAAGGCAAGATAGTCGGAAATCCCAGGCGGCTGTGAGGAAAATACAAGGGGAGGTGAGAAAGCTGACAAAGGTGTGTGTGAACCTCGGTGAGCGAGTGACTAATCTGGAGGATAGAGTGGTATCCACAGAAGCGGATTCAGCAGCGGCAGTCAAGAAAGTCGACATGCAAGCAAAACAGCTTACCGACGTTCAGTGGAAACTTGAGTCGTTAGAAAATAGGTCGCGGCAAAACAACCTTCGCATCCTTGGAATCCCCGAAGGGGCCGAGGGGACAGATATGAAAGCATTCATCGTCAAGCTCTTTGTGACCGCCTTTAAGGAGTTGAAAGATTGGGATTTTGAGAGGGAGATCCAGAGAGCACATCGCACCCCGGCAAACATCTATCAAAAGGCAAAAGAGGGAGCCAAGCCTAGGGCAATCTTGATCTTCCTGGGCAACTTTAATTTGAGACAAGCAATTTCTGAGAGGGCGAGACCTGATAAAAAAAAAACAGTCGATGAATATACCTTTTTCGTTCGCCCCGATTTCTGCCATATTACAGTCGAGAGACGCTGGAGATTATGGCAGATGATCAAACCTTTCCAAGACAAGGGTATGCAGGCTTACCTGATCAACCCCGCCCAGCTGAAAGTAATACGGGATGGAAAAACATTTTATTTCTCGTCAGAGATCAAAGCTAAAGAGTTTTTGATGTCGTAATTGGTGTACTAAAAGAATGATCAAATGTTGACCCAAATTGTGAATGGGAATGGAAATGGGAGTACGGTAGTACAATATTTTCGTGGGGAGTGAACAGAGTAGGTTGTACTCCTGTGTATCACTGAAGGAGTTCAAAGAAAAATGGCGGATTCTGACTGGTAGCTAACACATATGGTGGAGGGGTTGGTAAAAGGTGGGGGACCACAATGAGATCATGTTTTGCTAATGTAAATTTGGTGGGGGGTAAAACTAAGGGGGACAAAAGGTTACAGTAGTTGTCACTTCTCCTCACGCTAAGCTGTAACTATCACGTGCACAGACCAGCGGTCTGAGCGCCTCAAGACAAGTGGGAGGGTTGAGGGGGAGCTCCATTCCGGAGCTCGACAGGGGGAGGGAGGAAGCGCAGTGGGAGGAGAGGGTGGGGGTGGGGGGGAAGGGGGGGTGAAAAATTGGAAAAAGCAAGAGATGGAAAGGAATAGTCTGCAGGTTGATATCAGGTCTCTGGAGAAGAATCAAGGTAGGAAAGGCAAATATGTAAAACATGTCAGACATTAGAATTTGCAGTATTAATACAGGGGGTTTAAATGATTGGAAGAAGAGGCAGAGATTGACCCATTTAGTCAGAACAAATAATATCGATATAGTCTGCGTTCAGGAAACCCATATTCCCTGGAATAAAAGGAAGATCTTGGAAATGTATGGGTTTACTTTGATTGGTTGTTCCACCCAATCGTCAATGATAAGAGGAGTGGCCATACTAGCTAAAAATCATCTAGGCGGAGCGAAACGTATCAAAACAGATGGCTCAGGCAGATGGCTATTGGCGGAAATGAATATGGGGTTCACATTATGTGTAATGTATGGTCCAAATGAGGATGATTCTATGATGTTTGATAAGTTGGAAGAGGAATTGGCCAATTGGGATGCCCCGCTGATAGTATGTGGTGATATGAATATTTCTGCAGACTGGCGCCAGGGGAGTATATATACAGGCCGCAAACGAAAGGTTAAGGCAGCAATAAGCTCCATGATGCAGTCTCATGGCCTGGTAGACATCTGGGGAGATAAGATGCCAGGTGATAGTGGCTATACATATTTCTCCCATCCAGCACAAAAGTATTCTAAGTTAGACTATTTCTTTATCACAATTGGAGAGATTGGGAAAGTAAACATTCAGAAATTACCAAGAATAACTTCAGATCATAATCCTCTGGTACTCACTTATAAAGTTCCCAGTGTATTAAGGAAAACCTCTAGATGGACCTTTGACAGGAAATTATTAAATGACGAAAGGTTTTTAAATCATATGAAAATGTGGTCAAAAGAATTCTTTGATCTTAATAGATATAGTGCATCCAGAAATGGAGTCTGGGAATCGTATAAAGCTGCATTAAGAGGGGAGACGATTAGCTGCGCAACAAGAATTAGGAAAGAAGACAAGAGCAAGATAGATAATTTGATAGCAGCTCTGGCTGAAACAGAGAGACATCATATCGATGAAATAATAACTGGTAAAGATAGTAGTGAGACTACCAGAAATATGGCCAGGATTAAGGGTGACCTTCTAAAAATAATCACTCAGAAAGAGATTTGGGCATATCAAACGCAAAGAGCAAGGCGCTATGAGACCGGGGAGCAGGCGGGCAGAGCATTAGCATTGCGTATAAGACAAGATTTGAACAGAAATAACATCAGTAAGATAAGCTACAATGGGAGAGAATATAATGACCCGAACTCTATAATACAGGCGTTTCATGATTTTTACCAAAAACTTTATGATCAGGATCCAGGGGCGGTATTTCCTATACAAGACCAATCTTTTATAACACCTAGGGTGGAGGATGAAGATAGAGATCGACTGGAATTGGGTATAACAAGGGAGGAGATAAAAAATGCTCTGAGTGAACTAGCATTGGGCAAAGCGGCAGGTCCAGATGGGATCCCGATCGAGGTTTATAGGGCTTTGAGGGAAGAAATCCTGCCAATACTGGAGGATCTTTTTAATGGAGTCATATGTTCAGGTGTTATTCCGGATAGTTGGAAGCAGACCAATATTGTGGTATTCCACAAAAAGGGAAAGCCGGAGGAAAACCCGGGCTCATATAGGCCGATCTCTTTAATTAATACAGATGCGAAACTACATTCAAAAGTCTGGGCTAAAAGATTAGGAGGGATTATAGATCAACTTGTTTCGCCCTGGCAACATGGGTTTGTTCCAGGGCGTGGTACCACCGAACACACTGCAAGGGGTATTTCATTATTTGATGCTGCTACTATGACAGGGAGTGATATGGCTATGATTTTATTGGATGCCGAGAAGGCGTTTGACCGTGTAGTATGGGATTTCATGTGGGATGTGTTGGAGAAAAGAGGTTTCGGAGAAAACTGTAGGAAAGGTATTAAGGCTATGTATGCGGATCCAGTTGCCAGAATCACCACTATGGGGCTTCAATCAGAGGAGGTAACAATCAAAAGAGGCACACGCCAGGGCTGTCCCTGCTCACCTATATTATTCGCGTTATATATAGATCCGTTGATTAGGAAAATCTTGGCCTCAGATAGAATATCCCCTGTTATTTCGCATGGTCATACTACTAAGATACTAGCGTATGCGGACGATTTGGCAATTGTTACTAATAATCCGGATATAGCAATACAGGAATTAAATAATCTGGCTTATCAGTTCGGGGCATATTCAGGGTATAAACTCAACACGGAGAAAACTATAATAATCTGTACAAAGAATATCCAGAAAAGAGATCAAAGATATGTTGACGCTGCTATTTATTTAGGAGTTAAAATTAATGCAGATGTGGGAAAGATAATTCAGGAAAATTATTTGCCAGTATTGGCGGTGATAGAGAAAGATTTGAGGAGAATCGATGTTTTACATTTATCTTTGATTGGACGAGTTAATGTTCTCAAAATGACAATGTTTCCGAAACTGCTGTATCTATTTCGTGCTATTCCCTTATTAATTGAAGAAACTTTGATAAAAAGAATGGAATCAGTCTTCTCACAGTTTCTCTGGCAATATGGGAAAGTAAGAAGATCGCTAGCTAAACTGTCACTACCTTTAGAGAGGGGAGGGCTAGCAGCCCCTAATCTCAGACTATATCACTGGGTCTGTTTAGCGTTGCATATGAAACAGTTATTATGCTGTAACACCCCGGTAGGTCAGCCTGACCTTTCAAGAATTCCCACAATCTATGAATTAGTAATAGGTGAAAAAGCCAAGGGGATTTTAATACGGGAAGTAAATGCGCAATTTTATAAGAGGAGTAAAAGTAAATTGATGTTAGGTGCATGGGGTGTATGGAAGCAAATGTTGAAATTTCTTAAGATCCCGAAGATTAATGGTATTTTAGACCTCTGGGATTCAAACCCATTTAAACATCTTGGACAGAATAGGAATAGTGCCCTTTGGAAAAGGCTGGGTATCCGGTATCTGGGTGATGCAATGAGTAAGGAAGAGTTGGTGGGGTTCGAGACTCTGCAACAAAGATATGACATCTCAGCGAACCACTGGATGTTGTACAATCAATTAGAACAATCATTGAAATCCATAAGACCTAGGATTTCTATCCAGGAGATGAATCCAATTGTTCAATATATAAGGAATGGTGGTCGGAAGATCAAAATAGGCTATGGCCTTTTGTTGCAGAGTCTGGAAGATGACGTGGTGCAAGTGGAAAACGCATGGGCTCTTAGAATTGGGGATCCAAATGTAGATGTGGACTATGCATTAGCATTGAACAAGAAAATATTAAGAGCAACCAACTTAAAAACACAACATTATAAAATGATTTTTAATCTATATTACACCCCAACAAAGCTGTTCCAATGGGGGAAAAGGGATACAGATAAATGCCCGAGATGCGACCAAAGCCCTGCAGATTTAACTCATATGTTTTATTCTTGTCCAAACTTGAAACCTGTTTTAACTGAAATGGAGAAATTTTTATCGGGGCTGCTAGAGGGACAAATCTCTCTATCCCCAACGACTGTGTTAATTGGCAGGGATGAAAATCTGAAAATCACACATGAAGCGGAAGCCTTTGTCTTTCTTTGTGTTGCAGTGTTAAGAATTTTAATAGCGGCGGCATGGAAAGACTCAGTTGCCCCCTCATTCCAGGTTTGGTTGACTAGATTGCTTGGAACTCATAATATCGAAGAATGCTTATATAAATTCAAGGGACAGAAGAAGAAAGTATTTGGGGAAAAAATCTGGGCACCCCTTAGTAAGTGGAGGGAAACAAGAGGATGAATTGATTGAACTCCTGCCTGTTTGTAAAATACTTTTAGATGGTGACTTGTATTATGTATTGATGAACTGTTTTTTAAACCCTTGTGTATTTTTGTACTTATCTTTTTATCCAGCTGATATTTCATTATATGTATGAACGTATTTCTTTTTTGTAGTGCTATTCTAATCGATCTCAATAAAAAAAAAAAAAAAAAGAATGGGTACAGCATGACAGGCACAAAGCACATTTCCGTCTCTCACAGAAGGAAAAGATGCAATGCAAGGTTCCCTTCGCAGCAAAATAGATCTTAGCACCCGTGATGTAAGCATCAGTGTCATGTAGGTTACACACAGATCTCGGGAGCAGGCCCTGTTCACCCATTCACTCATTCATCCTGTGTCATACCAGGTCAGTACACGTGTTGACACTGTCACTTCTGTTTACACTTGCACTGCTGTCTGGGATTCTTCAGTTGTATTCTTCAAGCCACACTGAGGACATGTTGCATCTTACTGCAATTGCTGTAACTTCTGCTTTTGTCATATCCAGCAGTCTTGCTACTGTCACTGAGTCCTCTTGTCAGAGAGCCTGTAGCTCTAATGCTGTCATATCCTATTGGCAGTGCTTACATTTGTAAAAGATTGAGCGCTGGTGCCAAAAGCTCTGCTCAAAAGCCGGCAGCTGGTCCCGAACACCAAGGCTGTGTAGTCTTGAATCCAACTCACGCCCATCTAATACCCAATTAGACACTCCATAGCCCCCTATCTCACTACTGCAGGTTCCTGCTTTTTCCAATTGTGATGGTTGTGTCAGTCTTTCTCATTTTCTTCCTCTTTTTTTCTTCTTTCCCTCTCATGTTCTCAGTAAATGTCTGATGAGGAAAAAAAGGTGCTAGTTCTCAAAAAGTACTGCCAGTGGTCCCCACTGGCTCAAATTAAGCACTGCCTGTTGGTGTTGCTCCTATTCCTGAATGCAAATCTTGCTGTTATCTTAAGCTACTTGTTCAGCAACCGTTAATCCATTTTACTTCAGTCAGTCCTGCTGCTGATTGTACCTGCTACACACAATACATTTCTTCTCAGCTGTTTCGTCTGTTGTTCCTACTTCTGTCACCCCATTACGCTTGGATAAGGTGGGCAAACACCAAAGTGTATGAGTAGCAGTATGCTACATGGAGCCCAAGAGGGCAGTACTTCTATATGGCATAAATAGGGATGTCCTTCCAGCAGACGCTTCGCTTAATGCATGTGTTACATTCATTAGCATATGATCCTGGTACTAATACTCTGTTCGGTGCGCATGCAGAAGTGACACTTCCTGTACCCCTTTTATAAGCATGGGTGAGTCCTCGAGACAGGGATGGGCGGTCCTGCTGCCACGGGGCTCAGTGCTGCTGACCCCAGAGAGCAAACACCTGAAGGGAGGGGCGTTCAATGCGCTGATGTGGGCGGCCTTGGGGACGAGGAACCGGAGCTGTATTATCGGCTGCCTGGAGTCTGCGGCCCTCCAAGTACTCACAGGGAGGAGGCTGTCGGGGCTTCCATATACTAGACGCTGCAATTTTCCTCACGTAGACAACATCCCTGTTGTAAGGCCCGCTACCTTTAACGAGGTAAAAGGCATCCAAAATAGACGATTCATACACCGTCCACATTCAGCATACAACCCCGACCCGCACCTTCCAGGGCACATAGGCAGGCGGCGCTCGGGAGCGTGTATCAATGCGGGCACTTTGCGCTTGCCCGAGGCCACGCAGTGGCCATCAAGAGGGCGGGCTCCTAGTCACGGAGGGCTGCCCCCGCCCTCCTTGTGGCCAGCCACTCCTCACCTGGGCAGGCTTCGCCCAGTAGAGGTAGGCAGGTTGCTGAGCACGTCCGGGGCGGCGGGGAGGAGCCTCAGGGGGTTTATCCCTCCCTTGCTCCTTCAGGGAGGCCTCTTTGCCGCTCCGGACGTCGCGCGACAAGCTGTGGAACACTCTTTTTGGGTGACACACACTTCCTTTGTTCCCCCTGCCTGGCGCAGTGGGGAGCTCGGTCTGGCGTCGGGGTGATGTTTCCCGTGGTCGCCGGGTTCGTTTTATTGGCCGGTGAGTTGCTCCCTCTCGAGGAGGGTTTACGTCCTATTGTTTTGTGCCCCGGCGTTCAATGTAAGAAAAGCAGGCATGTTCATTGATTCTTCGGGGAGGCCATGTTGCGGCGAGGCGGCTACTAGAGGTTTCATTGATATTACAAATGTTAGACAAGAGTAAGATTTGTATAAGGGGGGGCCGGTAGCAGCGCGACGAAGGCCGGTCTTATTCTACGATGCTCTTCCGAATTAGCTCAGTGCGCAGAGCGTTAGACCTTTGATCTATAGGTTCCCGGTTCGATCCTGCGTTTGGGCAGATGCCCTTGGAGGCTGAATAATTTCCTCAACACGCTTTGTAAGCGTGAATTTAGCGTTCGGATACTTGTGGATCACGTTTGTGCGTTTTGTTCCCGCCAGAGTGTTTCCTACTCATGGCATTTTCCTTCCCGCTGCTTAGATGGCGGTACCCCTTGCTCTGCACGGCCAGTATGGGGAGGGTGTTTGCAGTGTCTGTGATCCCCTGTGCCTAGCTGTATCGCAGCCAACAATTTGGTTCCAAAAGAAATGATCACTTTCGAGAATGTGGTTTTGACTGAAATTGAACAGCTCTTCCAAAACAGAAAGTTTGTTAGGTTCAATCTGTCCAAGGATGATATGTCTACCATTAAAACATTGGCCGAGCGTGAAGACCTAGTGGTCAAGCCGGCCGATAAAGGCGGTGGGATCATCTTACAGGATAAAACTTCATATGATCAAGAGGCTTTGAGACAACTTGCCAATCCTGACCACTATAAAAAGCTCCCTTGTGACCCTACTACCAGAATCAGAAAACTTATCTTGACCCTGACCACCAAAGGCTACGAGGGATTATGGATCAGTAAAAAAGAATTCGAATACTTTAACAAAGATGATTTTAGTATTCCAGCGTTTTATACGCTTCCTAAGATCCATAAGAATAGCCAACAGCCGCCTGGAAGACCTATAGTGGCTGGCTGCCAGTCGGTGTTGCAACCGCTGGCAGAATATGTTGATCATTTTCTGAAGCCCTTTGTCCCAAAAACTAGGTCATTTACTCAAGACAGTAGGGACGTTATTGTTAAACTTGAAGGTGTCCATTATAGCCCAGTACATAACATCCTGGCTACAATGGACATCGAAAGTCTATACACTAATATACATCAGGCGGAAGCAGTAGAAATGATTCATAACATTTTAGAGACTCGCACACGGCCCCACCAAGTACCCACCTGGTTCATTACCGAGTGTGCTAGGATTGCATTAAAGGAAAATTATTTTCTTTTCAATAGTGATTTTTTTGTGCAATTTGTGCACACTGCTTGAAGTACTCAATACCTCGATCACCACCAGCATAGTACCAACAGCGTGGAAGCAGGCTATGGTAAGGGCCCTGATTAAAAAACCAAATCTTGACACCAAGAATCTCAGCAATTACCGCCCGATCTCCTTGTTGCCTTGGGCAGCCAAAATCCTGGAGAAACATATAAACAGTATCATAACAACTTTTCTCGAACAACACCAACTTCTCGATCCATCCCAGACTGGCTTCCGCCCCAGGCATGGGACCGAGACAGCACTGCTGGCAGTCACAGAGGAGTCCAGGAGAATCTTAGATCGGGGAGGATCGGTGGCAATCATCCTCCTCGATCTGAGCGCCGCATTCGATACCGTTAATCACGGTATCCTTTTGCAGCGTCTCCAGGACACCGGAATATCTGACAGAGCTCTGGAGTGGCTCAAGTCCTACCTGAGTGAAAGATCCTTCCAGGTGTATGAGGGCAATGTTACTTCCTCCAGCAAGCCTCTGGGATGTGGGGTCCCACAGGGATCTTCATTGAGCCCGACGTTATTTAACGTCTACATGAGGCCACTGGCTGAGATCGTCCGTCCGTTCGGTATCAAGATCATTACCTACGCGGACGATACCCAGCTGGTGGTCTCCTTGGCACAGGCGGGCGGTACGTCAGCAAATGTAGATCTCGCAGGCTGCCTGGATACGGTCAAAAGCTGGATGACCAAGTCTTGTCTCAAACTTAATGGAGACAAGACAGAGCTCATGCTCCTGGGTCACACTTTACCATCGACCATAGACAATCTTTGGCCCACCAGCCTAGGCCCGGCTCCAACACCTAAAGACGCCATTAAGAGCCTTGGTGTCTGGCTCGACAGGTCCCTGTCCTTTGACCAACAGGCTACAAAACTTTCTGCCACCTGTTTTGGTATCCTGAGAGTCATTAGGAAGATCTTGCCGCTACTCCCCTTTGATGCAAGAAAAACCGTAGTCCTGGGCCTGATTCAATCGCGGCTGGACTATGGAAACGCATTATATCTCGGAGCTCCCGACTTCACCCTGCGCAAATTACAACTAATACAGAACTGTGCAGCCAGAACACTCTTACAAATCCCCCGCAGATCCTCAGTAAAGCCCGGACTGAGGAAACTGCACTGGCTCCCCGTAAAGGAAAGAGTAGACTTCAAATCACTCTGCATCGCACACCAGACTTTCTGGTCGCAAGGCCCGACCATCAACCTCCCTCTTATCACACCCTATCTACCCACTAGACAGCTGCGTTCCACTTCTGCACATCTAGCCATTGTACCGCAAATAAAGAAATCAAGATCCGGAGGCCGCTCTTTCTCCTTCAATGTGGCAAAAAAGTGGAACGCCCTACCCCAGCATCTCAGATCAAACCCCGACATTCTCTCTTTTCGCAAACAGCTGAAAACGCTCCTGTTCACCACATAACCATGGTACTGAATCTGCCCTCCTCCTAACTCACACCTCAGAGATATGCTTAGCGCTTGGACGCCTCAGGGCAGCTACCCGCGCTTTAGAAATCCGAATTCATTCATTCATTCATTGAAGGGCGTGGCCATGGGGGCAGTTTTTGCCCCCACAATAGCGAATTTGTTTGTTGCAAATTTTGAGGAACAAGTAGTTTTTAACAACAATCCTTTTCAAACACACCTGTCCAACTATTTAAGGTACATCGATGATGTCTGTATAGTTTGGGAGGGCACACAAGCTAAATTGGAAGATTTTCACCGGTGGCTGAATACAAAAGATATGAACTTACAGTTTACCTTGGAAAATAACGCTAATAGCATTAATTTTCTTGATCTGAATATCATGCATGTGGATGGGACACTGGCCGTCTGTTTATACACCAAACCTACGGCTCGAAACACGCTCTTAAAATACAGCAGCCATCACCCCGCAGTTTACGAGATAACCTCCCTTTTGGCCAGTTCCTCCGCATCCGGAGGAACTGTACCAGAAGGGAGGATTATTTCCGGGAAGCTAAAATATTACAAGAGAAACTTGTGATGCGTGCATATCCCTACCGGCTGGTGAAACACGCAATGAAGCGTGCCTGGTTTTATGACCGACAAGCTTTACTGCAGAAAAATCAGTTGAGAGTTTCTGAGTCCAACACTGAGCAGACTACGTGTGTTTTGACCTTTGGTACAGAATCGACAGCAATAACCAAAATTATCAGAAGCAATTGGCATCTGATTAAAAAAGTTGAACCCCAATTGGCTATGCCAAGATTTGCGTTTAAAAGGGGAAGAAACTTAAGGGATCACCTGGTTAAGGCTTATACTGAACCTAAACCTAACACCCTTCCAAACATTTGGGGTTTGGCTCCTATTGTTGGACACTTTCCTTGCGGTAGCTGCACGGCGTGCGCTACCACCCAAGCTACCAAAACATGCTGTATCAACGGAAAAACATTGACTTTTAAACATCATTCAAACTGTCTGACCAAAAATGTGGTCTATTGTATCCAATGCCCATGTGACCTCTATTACATTGGAAAAACAACGCAGGAAATAAGAAAACGTATTACCCAACACCAATCCCGTATCAGATGTAAAGTCAACACTGCACCACTAGTAGAGCATTATAATAACATGTCTCATGCTCCGTCTGATATGAAATGGTATGTAATTGAGTCTGTAAGAGGCACAAGGAGAAGACCCAATGTCGAAAAATTACTGACACAAAGGGAAAACAAAATGATTTGGTTGTGTGATACAGTCGAAAATGGGCTGAATAGCCTTATTGAATGGCATACTCTAGCCACTCTTACATGACTGGCTTCACGCCTGAAATACATGTTTGAAGATGATTTTTGAAGATGATTGTTATTTCATTGGTTATCTTGACACTACTTGTCTATTCGCCTCACTATTTGAATACTATGTAGGAATGACCAGCCTGAGTTGGCTACTGTTGTTGTTTCCGACATTTGCCATACAGACACTATGGTGGTTGTACGTCTATTATGTGTGGTGAACTTCGCACCTATTTAACCGTTTTTATTTTTGTTATTTGTTTTATTTCTAGTTATGCACATGCTCACTACATTAGTTGACTAGGTTAAGATGGCCGCCGCTCTCGCGAGCCGCGATGATGTCATCACTCTAGTTTACTTAATCACGCTATGGGTGGAGATCACTTGGCGTCCCGAGTATTCACCGGGGATCGAGCACGGACTCTTTAGAGCCGGCGCATTGCTGTTGTTCCAGTAAGTGTCATGCACCCGCTCCGTTTCTGGGGCTTGTTCCGTTTTTCGGACTGTAACACGTCTGTTTGTGCAGGCGATTGCGCTGATGCTTTACTCTGTATTTTTTTAGACCCCGTGGCGACAGTCCTAACTGTAAGTTGGTCTCTTTGGCTATTGGGTGTATTGGTGTAAGGCTACGCAGTCTTAGGCATTATTTAGGAACGTCCCCCTGTAATTTATGTTTATGTTATGTTTTGGTTTAAAGGCAGAACGACCTGTGTGGCGTTTTAGTTATCGTGAGTATTGCTCAGTTATTCTTGCGCTGATATTCTCTGGAGCATGCGATATAGATACACCACCTTACGAATTTGACCCCGCATGTTCACCTTTGGTTGCATGTGGTGAGAGTTACATATTGGCATGGTAACTTTTTTAACTAACACTGGAATTGGTTTTTTGGATCACTAGTTTTGGTATCACTTTGTTGGTTTTTTGTGTTGAGCTGGATATTGGTCTCCGTGTGCCTCAGGGTTTATTATTGTTGTTATTATGTTTGTATTAGACATTGCTGAGCAACGTCTCTGTCCTGAAGATGGTCCGACGGATCGACTTGACCAGCATGGACCGAAACGTCGACGCTTAACACCTGACATGCAATACACTGTATAATTCACTGTATAATTTGATTTGTGAATTTTTATGTGTAAATATTTACTTTGATGTGGTCCGTAGATCGTAGCCACATGTTATGCTGAAGGTGTATGTAGACTATCAATCAGTTTACATGTTATGGTAGTCTGTCTGTTGCCAGTTCTGAAATTTCTTTCATGTATTTAAAAACGAAAATTGAGAATCAAAAATAAATTAAGTATATTTTTGATATAAGCCCTTTGGTTACCATATTGATTTGTGTGATCACTCACGTGACATATATAAATGCAAAGTGGTTGTTTTGAATGATTCCTACCTGGACATTTAGCTTATATAGCTGTATCGCATGCGTCGCCAAGCTCATCTAGCGCCGATTTGGGGCAGTGCAGAGCTGTATGCTGCCGGTGTTATGGCGGGGGCGTTAGGAGGCACCGAGCTTTGGCTCAGTTGGGTGGTGCGTCATCCCTGGGGCTGTAGCTCACCAGTTCTTGTCTTATGTGGGATGGTTGCAAATGTTGCTTGGATGCCGGTGCCCCTTCCTCGGCACGGCCAGTTTGGGAAGGGTGTTTACAATATCGGCTCTTGGGTCCTACACGATCTGCAAACCAGGGCTTCGGCTTTGCGGAGCTGGGGCCCTGGATTGGTGATGGGCCTCCCTAGGCATGTCCCGTGGGTAATGGCGCCCAGGTGCGGCCATCGTGGCTCAGTTGGTGCACGGCGACTTGCGGGTGCGACACACATGTGTAATGGCGCCCGGGTTTCTTTTGGTTTCTTCTTCGTTTTAAGGCCAGGCAGCTGGACTTTCCGTTTTCTTTTTTTTTTACTGGCGCGGCACATCTATAGGGGGCGTTCCATTTTCCACTATGTTGGTGCATGAGTTATTGCTGGTGGTGTGTCAGGGGAGGACCCTGAGGGGCAGATGATGCTGTGCACCGTGGTGGGTGCTTAATTGAATTCATCTCCTCCACATGGCATGCGTTGCCGTACAGCCCGGATGGCCCCCTGTTTCGCTGTCTCCATCCTGCAGGGGTTGGCGGGGGCACGAGCGTTTGGATTTTGAGGGACTCTGGCCGTGATTTTGGTGGGGATGCGATCCATATGGATCTGCGCGTAGGGGCTTTTGATGCGGGCGCCTCCCGGTGCTGTCTGGTTTGCTCAGTTGTTAGAACATGGGGCCCTTCATGCCAAAGTCGCAGGTTCGATCCCGCCAGAGTTGCAGGCTTGATCCTCGAACGGGCCACTCGTTATTCTCACATCGATACCAGAGGTGGTGCTGTGGCACAATCTCCTGGACATGGCGGCTGCCCCCCCTTCAGAGCTTGACCACTTTGGGGCTTCAATAGAGGGTGTGGCTTGTTGGCTAGAGCGGCCGACGTTGAGGCGGGGCAACCAGGTTCGAGTCCGGCGAGAGGCTCTAAATCCTGGGATTCTGGGCACATCCCTTACTCTCCCCGTGTCTAAAAATGGATGTGAAACTGGTGTGCCTTCCCTGATACCTTCGGGTCGAGTTCGCGGCCGCTAGATATGCAAATACTTGTGATGTGCGCACGCGACGGCTTTCCATCCAATGCCCCCCCCCACCGCTGTTGATTACTTCTTTCCCCTAACTGTATTCGGGGGCTTGCTGTTGCAGAGGGTGGCGCATCTAGTGGGGCTGACGCCGTAGGCTTTGAGGTCTTGAGTGGCCCTCCGTGTAGTCTCTCTTTCCTTGCGCAACTTGGCCCCTGTTCCCCGGGGTCTCGTGGTGATTATGGACGTCTTCCGCCCAGCCTTGCAGCCTTGCTCGGAATCCGCTCAGGCGGGGAAGTTGTCACTAATGTTAACTTAGTGCTGCGCCTGTTGCTAGACGTTTTCTACTTGTCTTATGCAATATACATATTTCCGCGTTGACGGCACTTTCTTCACGGTCTTTCAATACGTAGTAATTCCCGATAAGCTAATTTCATAGCGATTTGCACTCCTCCTAGTTTTCGGAGTTAGGCTTATCTATATGCTTCACTCTGCCGCTGGTATGCATAAACTGTTGGTGCAACAATTGGCTTCGCTGCTATGTGAATGGTGACACGATTTCGTCGGCTTTGTTCAAAAACACAAGTTTTCATCTGTTAGGTGGTTAATCTTTTGGACGCGTGAAGTGAGCGGGCAGTGTGATTCCTTCAGCCAGTTAGTCCTCAGCGAGACTTTGTGGCCTGTGATATTCTTATTATTATACAAAGTTGTTTCCTTTGAACTATTATGGGTACTTCCGTGTTGCGAGGAATCTGCCAGTGTTCGCATTTTCAGTTGTGTGGTATACTGACGGAGGTTGGGCTATACAGTATATCCTAAATGTTAGACTTTGTTTGCCGCAATACTAGTGTGTTCTGCTGACACGGTGCATGTCTCGGGGACACGTTGTGGGAAAACCGAAAACGTAACCCCATTTATCATATGCTGATTATGCTCCATTCAATTCTCCGTGCCTATCAAAATGGATGTCCATGAAATACTGCTGGAGCTAGGCAATGCATCTCAATGCCCGGGCCGCGTCTCGCTCGTGCCATTGAAAACAGGAAAGTATTGGTTGGCTTGCTGGGACCTCGTTCCAGCGTGGGTCAGACGTGTTTGGTCATTATGGTTCCATACCGCGTGGGGGCACGGTATTAGAGGCTGTGGGGGGGGGGGGGAGAATGCTATGTCGGGATGTAATCTTCGGCGTGTTTTCGTGATATGTTCGTCAAGCGCCTTCTGTGTCATCAACGCCCTTGGTAGCAATGGGATGGAAATTAATGATAAACCAACGTGCCACATTCACAAATGCTGAATCTTCGAGCTCTCGACATGAATAATCCTGGGCCTGAGCAAGTTTCCCCTGGTTCTTAAAGTTATAGTTGGCTGTACAGGTTTGTTCAATTCGGTGTGCATGTTTCTCGATCGCCCATACGCAGGGGTCACCACCGCACTTCCGTATCGACAATTGCCCTTTCACCTAGGCGATAGTGGCGGTACATGATTATTAAATTCTGTGCATCGTTTACAGGTTTTGTCAATTGGCCATGTGTAGGTGTACCCTTGCCCTCCCTTAACGCGCTTCCCTGTCTGGGTAGGTGTGTCCTTTTGCTATCATCAGGAACAAAAATGGCAGTAACCTTCTAACATAAGGGACCTGGGTATAGCACAATATTTGAATATTAAGTCTTCCCTTGGTGGATCCGTATTTCCTGCTCTGACGATAGTTTACTTGACCCAATTATTTTCACTCCTCATTCCAGCGCAGCCTTGCTACGATGTTTCACTAGTGCCCTTCGCTTCCCAGTGTTATTCTGGTCTAAAGTGACACCTGTCCACAGACATGAATGGTACTCATGTTTCCATTCAGAGTTGTTCCTTTGTCAGAAAATCGCTGGTGTATCTGATTAGTTGACTGTTTTGTGCAGAAATGATTGGACGGCCAGGAGGGTTCACGATCTGGGTGGGGGCTCCTTTATGCTCCCCTCTCTATCATAATACAACAGTGCAGTGCCTCTCACCTTTCCTTAGCCCTTCTCCCAAATGTGTTTGTATTTATTTGATGGTTCCTTTCATTTATCGTAGGGTGTCGGGGCCCTTGTCTCCACGGGTGGGGGTAGGCCTGTCAAAATGTGCGTTCTGTCAGTCACTTGAGGATTCAGATACCCTGCACCCACTATTCCAAAGTCCACTAGGTTGGGCCGCTGTGTCGAGCTACGTTCAGACCTGTTTTTTCCTGAGCATTCATCAGGAGTCAGTTCAGGGGCCCCTTACAGGTGGAAAGGGTCTGGTATGCATGCCGTTTGGGTACACTATTTGCAGTTAGTGGGGTCTTTTAAGAGAAGTGCGCGGTTTCAGCGTTGGCCCAAGCTCAGGGAGTTGGTAACATGCTGCTTAACAGGTTGTGGGGGCAGACTTCCATCCCAACTGAACTCCCTGGGGTGTTCCTTCCTGTGCCAGGGTAATTCAATATCCTGTATTAAGAGGCCCCATTTAAACAATAGCATGGGCATGTCAATTCGGAAGGAAAGCAACAGTGCAGCAGTCTTACTGTCTTCCGCTGAGAATAAGTTATTTAGTTTCCTCCTGCCCCCCCCTGTTATTTGAGGTAGGTGGTCGACCTGTGTGTAGTCACTGTCATCAGACTTGACCTTGGTCGTGGGCAGCGTTTAGGGCCTTGTCCCATCACTGGAACACACACTTATATGTGGGGGGTCTGGCTATTGTGAGCTTTGTTGTGGCTCCATTTGACCGTTCTCCCAAAATAAGATAGTGTTGCGACGGGCAGAACAGTAGGTAGTAGACCTCTACAGTGTGGAATCAGTGTGCAAAAGGTGTTAATTGTCAGTCACTTTTCTGGTATTTGACGTCTTTGGGTCTGTTCTATACAGTACAGTATGCGCTGCCTAGAGCCACACATCTAGTATGCGATGGGGGAGCCCCGAGCCGCGACAGATGACCCTTTGGGCCGAGTGTAAATTGAGTTGGCACCTATGATTATACACATTACTGTTTTGCTGCTGTGTTTTTCCCAATGGCGCTCTAGTGGGAAGGGCCCTCACACCTGGGTTTCTATCTGACCGTTTGGCATGGCAAGGTTTGCTGTTGGTAGACAGTCAAGGATGTGCCTAAGTAGGATTATTAGCAAGTCCGAGGCCCAGCCCTAAACTAATGGGAATATCCCCTGGTGCATATCATTTCCTAGGACCCTAACCTAGAGGTTTAGCTAGTCCTGTTATCTGTACAATCCTGGGACCGGTACTGGGTTACTTAGCTATGAGTAGGATAGGTCACATGTCTACAGTCATTTCGCCCCTTCAATAATTCTGCTGTTGTCTGTCTGTTCATCCAAGTCTCGGGAATCCGAAGGCAGCCCTCCCGCTGTGACTTCAGCTCGGGGGCTCCTGCTGCCTCTCAGTAGAATGTATGGCCTGCAGCTGCAGGGTAACACCCATCTCTTGTATAAGTGGAGCAACTGTGGCAAATCACAGCCTGAGCCTGGACTGCCCATAGCCCCTAAAAAGAGGGCCCCTAGTAGTCTTATATAGAACAATCTTTGGGTACCTTACCCCCCCCCCTTTTTGCTCGTTTTCTCTTTCAGGGGTGGTTTTGCATGTTGGGCTCCTTTCAGGGTGGACACACGGCTTCTCTATCACGGTAGATGGAGGGGCTCCCTTGGCTTGCATTGTACCGCCGCGTGAAGGAACCAGAGTAACCTTTATATTTTCTTAATGCCCCTCCCAAAGTGAGAAGCTGGCCTGACGCTTGCTGTCGCCAACCTTGTCCCGAAACCCCCCCTCCCCCTTTTGGTGTAGCTTATCTTATCCCTTTGGGGGGGTCGCAAGTCAATCTTAAGACAAGTTATACTCGTGGTAGCATAGACTTGCAGTCTACAGGCTAAACTAGGGGGCATGTGATTCCGGCTGTTACCTGGCCTTCATGTATATCACATCTAAGCCCGCCTAGCAAGTTTATACCAGATATGCAGTTGCACACGGCAGTAGTCTTCTGTATTCATCGTGAGTAGTTGCATAAGCAGAAACATAGCAGTTACAGTTGAATTTTGTGAACTGCGCTCCCGCAGGAGTCGACAACATTGGGTGTAGTTTTCTGATGCTTGTGTGAAGTGGGTAGTATGTCTCAAGTGACATGTGCTTGTCCCTTTGTTGATTAGGGTGGGATACTAGCAGGGGAGGCCTCCGCTTCACCTGGTCCCTTGCCTAGGGTATTACCTCATGTACCTGGGATAGTCTACACTATTGCCATAGAGGGATTTTCCCGGTGGATATGATGATTAGGGGCGGAGTGTCATTGGTTGCTGAGGCTTCATGCAGGTCAGGTGCTTAGGGGCACGTGGTTTCTGATCAGCTCCCCCTTAATGTTGGTCGTAAGTCAATTTAAGACTAGCTAATTATTGGTTGCATGGCATATGCTGCTTCCAGACCAAAAAACCCATAAGTGCGGGGATGCCTGCAGTAATTTCCGTGATACCTTATCACTTCCCCCAATATATAGTCTACTCTGCCTTGATCCCCCCCCCCCCCCTATTCCCCTGTGCTCTTGTGGATTGCAGCACATGTGTCACATATGAGCACCCCTCCTGGTTGATGGTGTGGAGGACGGCGTTGCGCAGTAGTTGTAACTTCTCCTGGGCGTAGCCTTTTGTCAATTTCTGTGGGGTCTTTTCCTGGTGGTATGGCCTCTAGAACAGTGTTTGTTTTCCTAATCTGGGAAGGTTTAAGGTCCCGGGGGGATAGGCAGATGAGTGGCAGAAGGGCCTTACATGCTTTCTGCCATATATGGTTCATGTCAGGAGCTATGGTCTCCTTGAGGTGGATAGGGTCCCCGCTCCTGTCATTTGGTGATAGGCCCCGGGGGGGTCTGCAGATTTGTGACAGGGGGGACTGTCAGCCCTCTAGGCATGTAATGTTCATGTCAGGAGATATGGTCTCTGTGTGGTGGAAGGGTCCCCGCACCTGTCGTTTGGACCTGTTCCTTGGACTGACGAGAAGCTCCGCTGAGCTATGGTTGGAGGTCAAGGGTTATTTGTGGCGGATGGTGTTCATCCCACGCCTGTAGGCTCAGCCCTGGCCCTCCTCCATCTGAAGGAAGCACTTCTGAGCAAAGTTGCAGGTAAAGAGTAGTAGCAGTGGTGGGGGGGCCCGTGCGGCAGCGGGTACCACCGCACAGGCTGTGGCGGAGTTACTGGGCGATCCGGAAGAGGAGAGGTGCAAGAAAATGTACTTCAGCGGGCACATAGGGGTGCCAGAGTCTAACCTCAGAGCCTAACCTGTAACCTCATGGGAGGTGCAGGAATTCTTGACGGCGCCCCAGTAGTCCTTCGGGCGGTTGTGGGCCTGTGCAGCCGGGGTTTGCCTAGTTACGCCCTGCAAGGGGCGTGTGTAGTATAATTCTAATAATTAAAATAATTGTACAGCAGTTGGGTGGTTCGCCACTGTGCTGTTTGGCTCAACAGGCGGGTAGGTGGCGAGAATGCGGCCTGCGCTTGGATTGCCCGTAAGTTAACCCACCATCATTACATATGTTGTATGTAATAAACCTGCAGCAATTTTTTCCCAAACTTAACACTTGTGTCTGTGTGTTATTTGCGGGTTTGGGCATCTCGGGGGCGGAGGGTTCTGTGGCCCTGATGTGACTATGCGCTTGCCCGAGGCCACGCAGTGGCCATCAAGAGGGCGGGCTCCTAGTCACGAAGGGCTGCCCCCGCCCTCCTTGTGGCCAGCCACTCCTCACCTGGGCAGGCTTCACCCAGTAGAGGTAGGCAGGTTGCTGACGCACGTCCGGGGCGGCGGGGAGGAGCCTCAGGGGGTTTATCTCTCCCTTGCTCCTTCAGGGAGGCCTCTTTGCCGCTCCGGACGTCGCGCGACAAGCTGTGGGACACTCTTTTCCCGCCCTTCCTCGAACCCAGAGTGTCTGCTTGAGGTGGGCTCCGGGGGGAGCGTTAATGTGTTCCTTTTTCATTGCAGGCGGAGTTACTGGGCGATCCGGAAGAGGAGAGGTGCAAGAAAATGTACTTCAGCAGGCACATAGGGGTGCCAGAGTCTAACCTCAGAGCCTAACCTGTAACCTCAAGGGAGGTACAGGAATTCGTGACGGCGCCCCAGTAGTCCTTCGGGCGGTTGTGGGCCTGTGCAGCCGGGGGTTTGCCTAGTCACGCCCTGCAAGGGGCGTGTGTAGTATAATTCTAATAATTATAATAATTGTACAGCAGTTGGGTGGTTCGCCACTGTGCTGTTTGGCCCAACAGGCGGGCAGGTGGCGAGAATGCGGCCTGCCCTTGGATCGCCCGTAAGTTAACCCACCATCATTACATATGTTGTATGTAATAAACCTGCAGCAATTTTTTCCCAAACTTAACACTTGTGTCTGTGTGTTATTTGCGGGTTTGGGCATCTCGGGGGCGGGGGGTTCTGTGGCCCTGATGTGACTATGCACCCGCGTAGGGATTATCGCACTTAGCAGCACACGCTAGAGGTCCGCGGCCCCCCCACTAGCCCGCAAACTATTGGGCTCTCCCCCGGCAAAGCAGGTCTAAACCCCCACGGCCGTTGGAATATGGCGGGAGCGCACGCTTTAAACGACGCCACCCCCATGGGGGGACCGCTCTTTATGCGGAGATAGCTGCATTGCCCTTTGCTCACCGGAGTCTGACTCAAGCAGGATGGCCATTTAGGCCGCGGTGGGCATGCTTGTGTGAGACACGCTGCTCAGGCTGCCCGATGGCCGCAGCGTGGTCCGGACATGGACACGTGCGGGATCAATGGGAGGAGATCACGTTTCCCCCTTCGCCATTGTTCACTCACTGCTGGTGTGACCGGAGGATCCGCCTTTCATCTTTCTGAGGGTAATAACATGAGTACAGCAGCGCCTCCATATGGTTTGCACCACGTCCAGCAGGGCACGAGCCCGCATAGCCCCTTGAAGTCCCCACCGTAGGCGCTATGTAAAACGGGGAGTCTCTAAGATGAGGGGGGCTCTCACCTGCTGCGGCCCCTCGCTTCTACAACAAATACATGTGTTCATCCAAGTCACTTGACGGCACGAATGAGTGTACTTTTAAACTTCAAAAGCATACTTTCACTGGATGGTTCCAAAGCCCAAGTTGTGAAGTGCCCCCTCTTTTATTCTGGGCCCCCTTGTTCCCGCGCGGGGTGCACGTGAGCATGCGCTGTACGTGACCGCCCTTAGTCCCAGAATTACACTCTGTGTTGTTGTTGGCTCGGATGAGGGTGGTGAGTTGGGGGGAGGGCTCCCTGCCTCTTCTGCCCCCCCACCCCCTTTGGCTCCAGGCCCAGACGCGCGAAGAGCCCCGGCTCAGGCCCGGAACTCACTATTAGTGCACAGAACCCAGCTCACCCACCTTTAGGAACCCGAGCCGGGGCCCAGGGGACCCTGCACGTGCCCAAGGGGCCCTTGCACTTGCCTTCATTCGGGTGGGGACACGGAGCTCAGTGGACGAATGCATCCACCGGGTATTGAAATCCTGGTGGGGCCTCTCAGCCGCTCATCCTTCCGGGGTCCACAAAATAAGCAGCATTGATTTGGGTAGCAATGAAGTCATTAGCGCCGGGAGGTCCCAGCGCTCTAATTAGACCAAGTGGGTAGTACGTAGCGTCGTGGAACATCTTAATACAAGACTGTGAAGTTGCATTTGGGGAGAGATGACTGTAGCCCCTTTTTTCGGCGGAGGGCCTGGGGGAGCAGGACATGTCTTGCGGGAGACCCTTCATGCCGTTCGCGTGCTGGTGGCTGCGGTGACTTTGAGCTATGTTATGCCCACTTTAATGCGAGGAGCTAGAGAGTTACATCTGGGTATTAACACATGGTTTTTCCATGGCTCGTCAACCGCCTAGATTGCCGCAGGCAGCGCGTGCCTGTCACGGACATGCGCATTACTTGGTGGGGGGCCATGTGCCGTATGGCTAGCTTTCTGCAAAGCCCTGCGCCATGGTTCATTTCAATACTTCTAGAGTTCTACCCCCATATTATTGGGCCCTCCGCTTCTAAACGCTCAGAATTAAGGCCCAGGCTAAGCCCTAGCACGAGGCACTATGTGACTCAGTTTCCTCTGGGAGGCGCTAGAGAGGCGTGCGCGGTCACGCCGTGGCCTTTTCTTTCGGCATTTGAAGGACAGCTGCCGCAGGGACGGAAGAGCCGTGCAGGGAACCGATTAAATGTTTGATGATCCAAGCATGACTCATCAATCATTCGAAGACACTATAACGTTCGGTCTTTCTCAACAAGTGCTCTGTCCTTAGCATTTCCCGAAACACGGAAACAGCCTAGACTGCAGAGAATGGTGATAGACACCACACAGCCCTCAGAACAGCATGGGCACAAGGACAGAGGGATCGAAAAGGGAAAACAAGCATGAATTTGCGACGCTGTATGTCTGGAGTTAATGTTACAAGGGTTGGAAGCTCAAATGCTGTTTGTCTTATTAAGGTCTGCTCCATTGGCTTTGCCGGTGCGGGGGAAAAGTAGCAACATCAATGGCTTTCTGTATAGAATGCATATGCGATTTAAGGGAACGAAATTGACAAACTGAGTGATGAGTGAACGCACTTTACTGATGTAAAATAGTTCTCATGCAATATAATGAAAGTACCTTTGGGAAGGTGGAATGATACACAAAGTAGCCAATGAGATGAGGTGAGTGTTTTACTGCCCTGGGTTCAGCCAAGCCCGCAGGAAAGAATTGATAATACCGTGAAGTCAGACAAATAGAAGACTCGTCAACATTCTTAAAGAGTGTATTTCTTAAAGAGGCAGATGCTTCCGCCTAGTACATCATAATATTTAACTGCATTGAGACACTAAAAGTGGCAGTTTTAAACGTGAACTTCAACAAATTCAGGACCCTCACCCCACCATGACCGCAATCCGGTTTGTGAATTAAAAGGCAAGTCAGTTGTCGTGTGCACCCTGCATGTGGCCTAGATTCTTATATGGAACAAAACATCCATAAGAGACGTGCTTGGAATGCGCACACCCAGCACTCACGTATTTCAAAGTGCTCTCAAATACAACAAGGAAAAGGAAAGGATAGTGACGTATCACACAGCCTGGCCGATCAGGGAAAAATGCAGGGTTTTTCTGAAGTTTCGTAGTACCATTCAGCCACTAGGTCACTAGAAGGGGATCTTTTCCCCTTCTCTGTTTACATTAAAGGTTACCGGGTTTGCTTTAATTCTTGGCCCATTAGGTTAGGCTAAATAGTTCCAATCTAATACTAGTCCTTATGCTGGGAATATCCACACAATCCCGTTCAATGGTGGACCCATAATGTATACTCCATACTCACATATTTTGGCGTTTTGCTTTCGGAGTCAATATTTCGTGATTCCTTTTGTCATAATGCGAAAATAGAATAGTGGGGCTGACCTGCTGGGAGCTTTGGTTCCCTTGTGCTGACCTGCTCGTCACTGGATTCTGAACGCTTTCCTTCTTGGACGCGGCTCTCATCGGAGAGTTGCTGCTGCTGATCCCAGGACCCGCCCTGACCGCCCACACCGCTGCGGGACTGCGAGGCAGTCTGCACACCTGTAGCCTCTTCCCGCAGCGGCCCCGCCCCCCACCCGGTGCAATATAAACTTTCGCAGCACCCGCTGCGCGGGTGCTACTCAGAAGTAGAATAGTGGAGCTGACCTGCTGGGCGCTTTGGTTCCCTTGTGCTGACCTGCTCGTCACTGGATTCTGAACGCTTTCCTTCTTGGACGCGGCTCTCATCGGAGAGTTGCTGCTGCTGATCCCAGGACCCCCCCTGACCGCCCACACCGCTGCGGGACTGCGAGGCAGTCTGCACACCTGTAGCCTCTTCCCGCAGCGGCCCCGCCCCCCACCCGGTGCACTATAAACTTTCGCAGGACCCGCTGTGCGGGTGCTACTCAGCAGTAGAATAGTGGGGCTGACCTGCTGGGCGCTTTGGTTCCCTTGTGCTGACCTGCTCGTCACTGGATTCTGAACGCTTTCCTTCTTGGACGCGGCTCTCATCGGAGAGTTGCTGCTGCTGATCCCAGGACCCGCCCTGACCGCCCACACTGCTGCGGGACTGCGAGGCAGTCTGCACACCTGTAGCCTCTTCCCGCAGCGGCCCCGCCCCCCATCCGGGAGGATACAAACAGGCAACCGGTCTCGCGCAGCGGGACGCGCGCGGGACGAAGCTCGGGGCGAAGACCGGGCAAAGAGCGGGCCGTTTGAGGCCGTTCGAGGTCCAAGAGGTCTGGTCTGGGACCCCCCCTTTCGCCCCTTGTTCTGCCACTGGTACTGCTCTCATTGCTCCTTCCTATTGTTTATGCTGGTTGCCGACCTTTGCTAGATATGTGCACTCGGGCAAGCCGCAGTAGGGCTGCTAAGGGGGGGTTGCAACAAAATGGCCCCATGGACGATTTCATCACACGCACAAATATTGCTATAGACAAGGAAATCACCAAATTGCAAACTCGTGTCTCCTTAGATTTGGCTGCTGCTAGAAGATTGTCGCAAGACATTGCTAATTCCAAAAAATCCTCTTTGGGTCACATAGTATCTGCTATAACTCCGGAGCGTCTGGTCAATCCTCGCTGCGTAATTACGCAGGCGGATGTCCATTTCACTCCAGTTTCACTTGTCCCACCTCCAACTCTGTGCCCCACACTCCAGTTTGAAAGTCAGAACCCACCCGTGGCTATCCTCGACCAGCAAACCGCCATCATACATGCAATACTACCAAAGTTAAAATACACAAAAGGAAACGTAACTCAAGGTCTGCATATTCACGGAAGAAGGCTAAAATTGTTGGGGCACACCAACTTAATGTTGGTAGTTTCCCTGTGACTAGCGTTACAGGAGGGTGTGCTTCTTTGCCACAGGTACTCCGAGGAAAAGATAGAGATGGTGCAGCCCCTGCTAAAGATAACACAATTGCAGAGGGAAATGGATCACAATTAGAGGGCCAGGAAGGGAGGGATGGGGAGTTTATAGGAATAGTTTGGGAAACCCTAAAAAAGCTCCTATCCCCCTTGGACCTAAGATTATCACGCATTGAGAACAATCTATTAGAGATGGAAAAGAGTATTATAGCTTTGGCCACCCTCGGCTAGCGAGGTCTAGAAAACCAAGGTCTCCTAGAGAATAACTTAGCCCCACAGTCTCCAAACCTCCCCCCTCCAGCACCAGTTACAACATGGCCAGTCCCCAAACCTCGTACTAAGGGAGTTGATCACAAAACTCTGATCCTCCACCTAGGGCTCCAAAGCACCCCATTCCCCAAGCTCCCATACATACTAATGCAGGTGCTCCTCCAAGGTCGAATGCTAGCATTGTTGTCCACCGACTCACCCAGGGCTCTCATAATAAGAGTAATTTTCGAGGGGGTTATATTGATCTCCCCCCAGAGGCCAATGATTACGTGGTGGTGCTGACGGGTGTGCCTGAGGTTGAGAACGACCACCACGAAAACCATTGGTCCCTGAAGAACAAGGTTATGCACTGGCTTAATGTGAATAGACCGATCCCAAATGGTTTGAGAAGTAGAGTTTTAATGGTCCGAAGAGTTCCCTGGGTGGGTCCATCACGGAAATCTAGTCCTGGTGACTGTATAGTCGTGACGTTTGAGGATCCATACACGGCCCACCATATCTGCTCATGGCTTATTGACGGCGAAGGCTCACCTATTGTACCCAGGCCACTAACTTTCTTTTACCCTCCGCGTACCACACATAATCAAGGGGGCGACTGGTCCTTGGTACACCATCAGTCCCGGAGGGGGTATTCAAATAAAGAGCAAGTTCCAACTAGACGCTGGTTCGGGGCACCAACCTTGAACAGGTCTGGCTGTCTCGAAGAAGTTGATTGACTCCTCAAGCAAGCTGATTCTCCACTGCATTTAAAGGTTTCCTTATCCCATGGGGTCTCTGACTCCTTATCCTTGGTAATCAAACCTGACGGAACCAGCTCCGCTTCACTTGCCCAACCAACGGCACATGCCTTGCTAGCGCAGGGAGCGCCGAACACTTCATATACTCATAGAACCCATGCAATAGTGCACAAGATAGTTGCACCCCCAACGACCCCTATGTCATTTCACCAGTTGGCCCTGCCTGCTGGCAAACGACCTACCGTCACCAGGGCAAATATCCGAATCCAGAATGAGGCCACTCAAATACCAACCAGAGCTGATGTAGTGGCGACAGGGTTGGTTCATGGCTCAAGAAGGTTAGGCCCTGTTTCTGATCCTGATCCCCCTGCTTTTGCCCCAATGCCCAGGCAGAGAACCACAGGAAACCAACAGTTGAAGATCCTAAGTTGGAATGTGGCAGGGCTTGCACGCAATTTTGACAATCCAGATTGGAATTCCTTTGTGGATCCCTTCGGGATTTGTCTTCTGCAAGAAACATGGTGCTTGGAACCCTGCCACAGGGTAGGTTACACAACCTTCTTTGTGCCTGCATCCCAACCTCAGGGCAGCAAAGGTCGCCCGTCGGGCGGCCTTCTCATTTGGGTCAGTATTGCATTGGGTCTAACCATAAGGCATACAAATACACAATCTCCTGATCTTCAGAGACTAACAATACAGTGCCACGGGGGTAGGAAATTAGAAGTGTTCAACCTCTACTTAAGGGGGGCTAGGGGCGGGGCCTCAACGTTATCCTCATCAGGAATAGAAGAGGAGCTTGGATCCTGCAACATCGATTCCGTTGTTGTCTTAGCAGGAGACTTTAACTGTTGCTTCGAACCGCTAGCCAGTGAGGACATTTTGGACACCTGGGAAGATGATGCTGGGAGAGGCATTCCCATGCTCTCTCTAGACCCGATCAAAAAATGGACTCAGAGTGCCATAGATATTAACTCACTCTGTATGGAACACGACCTTAGAGCAACCAATGGTCGATCCAAGTCAGATCCCAGGGGAGCGCACACTTACAATAGGGTGGGACACACTTCCAGAATTGATTACATACTGTTGAATCACAAGCCAAGGCCGTATCATCAAGATATGGAAGTCTTGTTGACTTCCGACAGTGACCATAACCCTTTGGCCCTAACCCTCACCCCCCGTGGCAAGACAGGAACCCAACCAAGTCTCTACACATATGGAAATCATCCCACGAACTTGTTCCCTCGAACTGTGGTAGGCGATTAAAATGGGCTAAAGTTGCCGCGGACGAGGGAAGGATGGCCGAAGCCAAGACCATAATGACAGCTGTGAAGTTGCGTCTAGACACAACGGAAACTACTAATCATGCTGTCCTTACGGCCTTTACAGAAATCATTTCAGCTCTAAGTGAGTTGTTCATAGTCCCTCAGAGCAGGGCAGGGGCCACAAACAGAGTCGCAACCAAGGGAAGAGACAAATGGTACTCCTCTGCATGTCGTGCTGCCAAAGGGGAACTTATTCTAGCCGTGAAATTAAAAGACCCAGGTCAAATTAGTCTTGCTAGGAAAAGCTATAAAAAAGCTTTGTCCCTGGCAAGGGATGCACACGAAACCAACTTCTGGAGAGAGCTTATGGATGCGAGTTCTAAAAAGGACTCAAAGGGGTTCTGGGAACTGCTTAGAGCTAGGGACAAGCCCGTCGATTCACAATTGACTTGCAACATCACAGGGGAGGCTTGGTTTGCCCATTTTTCTAAGCTTTATTCCATTTCAACAGGCACATTACAATTATTATTATTATTATCAAATGCGGGTTTCTTGCTTAGAGCGCCGGTTGCCAACACAATTAATGACCATCCCTTTGTAGCTAAGGAAGTTGAAGGGGCAATCAGGTGCCTTGTTGCCAACAAGGCTGCAGGCCCGGACGGCATCCCAGGTGATCTGTTGCGGGTCAATACAGAGGAATGGAGCAGACTTATTGCCTCACTCCTGAACGAGGCCGTGATGGGAGGCTGCCTTCCTGACTCCTGGAGGGGTGCAGAGGTCGTCCCGATTTTCAAGAAAGGCTGTCGGGACGACCCTGCTAACTATCGCCCTATTAGTTTGCTCGACTCCACCCAAAAGGTAGCGGGCAAAGTAGTCTTAGGCAGGATCTTGCACTGGGCTGAAGAAAATCAGGTACTGTCAGACTTCCAGGCTGGTTTTAGATCAGGAACTGGTACCATTGAACAGACATTTCGCCTATTAATGCTTTATTGGAAAGTGGTCGTATTGGGCAAAGGCAGTCTGTATCTCGCTTTCATAGATTTACAGACTGCCTTTGACCTGGTCCCACGTGACCAACTGTGGGATGTCTTAGAGGGTTTGGGTATCCCTCCGTATCTGCTGGGTTTGCTTATTAAGTTCCATGAAAGCAACTTTGCACAGATCAGGTGGGGAGATCAGGGGCAAAAAACATCTTGCATTCCTGTAGATAGGGGTGTCCGCCAGGGTTGTGTGCTAGCCCCCACTCTGTTTTCACTCTACGTTAACGGAGTGGTGGAGCACCTTCTCCAACATCCAGCTGATGCACCCTCCCTGGCTGGCAGAAAAATACCTACCCTCCTATTTGCAGATGACACCCTCCTGATCTCAAAAACCCCAATAGGCCTCCAAACGTTGCTTTCTAGTTTCAACGATTTTTGTGACTCTAAGGGCCTTGTCATCAATGTAAGCAAAACCAAATTCCTTGTCCTAAACCCCCCTAGGAAAACCGTCATCCCTCCCACCCTAGACTCAGTGCCACTTGAAAGGGTAAAGGAGTTTGATTATTTAGGCATCCGACTCTGTGACTCCATGAATTGGAAGGCTCACCACCAAAAAGTCTTTCTGACTCATAAGAGGGTTACAGGGGCCCTGCTAAAAGAACAACGTGCCTCGTCCCTTAAACCGATTGGGGCGATATTAGACATCTATAGGGCAAGGGTGGTGAGTGCGGCGCTGTATGGGTAGGAATTGTGGGGTGTTCAGAGACTTGACACCTTGACACATCTTGAAAACAATTTCCATAAAGATCTCATGAAGCTACCACACAGCACCCCGACACTCCCACTCCTATTAGATGCAGATACACGCCCAATAAGCGAGCAAGCTAGGCTACGTCCCCTCTTATTGTGGCCTCGAATATGGAATGTACCAGAACTGTCCAGTTATGCTGAAGCCCTTAGAGAACTCCTTTCATTACCCGGCTGGTACAAGGTCGGCTGGCTCAGGGAAGTTAAGCGGCTTCTCTGTGAACTGGGCCTTGGAGACGCCTGGGTCAATAGAACAGCCCCACCCAAACAGATGTTAAAGAAATTATATTGGTCTTGGGTGGCAAACGAGAGAATGAGCAATTCTAAATTATGCAGATCTGTTGTAGAGTTTCTGCTAATCAAGGAGCTCCCCTGCAGAGAACCTTATCTGGACTTGATCCTTAATCCGAGGGATAGGTCATTGTATTTTAAATTCAGGGTGGGAGTTCTACCTTTAGGGCAGTTGACAGCAAGTTGGAAGCCACCGCTGCAAACTACACCGTATTGCCCTTTTTTGTGAGAAAAGGGTTGAGTCTATTGCCCATCTAATGTTTGAGTGTTCAGCCTATGCAGCCCCACGGTGCAGATGGCTGAAACCAGTATGCAGGAGCCTTGGCACTAGATCGCACCTGGAGGCTCTACGCATCTTACGTTCTGATGCTCGCCCTTTGTTTGCCTGTTGCCTGGCAAAATTCTTGGGTTGGGTTTGGCGGATAAGATCCGCGAGGAAACTGTTTCTCCAGTAACACGATCTGTTTGATACAGTCCCTAGCTATGTTTACAATTTTTGGGCAAATGAACTCCTTTTTATGATATTTATTGTTGTTTATAGGAAATCGAAGAACTGTTAAAATGTATAATGTGCTCAGAGGGATGAACTGTCAAATTGTATTGTATTTTTAACTATTTTTGTATTGTAATGCTTTTATGATATGATAAATATATCGAAATAAAGCTATTCAATCAATCATAATGCGAAAACATGGCTCAGTCCTCTCTAGTCTCTCGAGATCTAATCAATTCCAACAGTTCTGTTTTACTTTGACATTCCCTGAAGTGGTAGGCAACAAGAGAGGTAGAGTTCTGCTTTTATGACACCCATCTTCAATAGAAACAGCACTGCCAACATAATACTGCTCACAAGGGCACACTAAAACATAAACAACATGGTCAGTGTCCACAAGTCAGGCAGCTTATGAGGACTTCCCTCTCCAGGGAATGTCACGTTGGGCCACCAGAGTGTCCACCGCAATGAATGTACATTCGGCCCTTGGGCCACCAAGATCGTCCAGGAGGCTCGGTAGAGTGCCCTGGGAGTGATATACAGGGGATTGGTGAGAACCCGGGAGAGTTCTCGAGCAATGTTCCACCAGCAGCAGGCTATAACTGGACAGTCCCACAACATGGGGTAAAAAGCAGCGGGTGGCTCCGGGCACCAGACGCAGGTGTCCTAAGAACTACCATCCACATTGTTTGAGATGCTTAGGGTTAAATGTGTGGGGTTTAGGGAGTGGCACTGAATCAGTAGGAAGGGCTTTGAGATTTGCTATTCCCAGCCTTTCGAGCATCTCTTCCCTCTGCATCGTCAAGATCTCAGAGTCACTACTCCCAATTATGTCTCAGCATGTTAAACCAGTTAGGGCGTTGAGGATCAAGGCTCAGTACTATATTTGAGAGATGGAACTTAGGTCAGCTTACCCATCAGTAGTTATATCTTTTGGTGAAAAACCCCCTCTCAGTTCAGGCCTCTGGACGCCTGGTCCTGTCATCTTGATCAAGATAGTGTCAATGTTGAATCTTCTCTGTATATGAGGGGCCAGATGTTTGAATTACTTGTCACAATATCCAGCGGGAATGGGTGAACAGAATTTTGCTGCAAGTATAGAATTGAATAAATGATCCAATGTACTAAAAGGGCAGTGTAAAAAAAGTGAGTACAGCCCTATACATAATACGATGCCAGTGCAAGGGATTTCTTCTTTTATGCCAGAGAACAAAAAGCCCACGCCGGGGAGGGCAGCAAGGATGGCAAGTGCTGTCTCTACAGCTGGCATTCATCCCAATGACCAGTAGTCCTCTCAATTTTAACACTCACTCTTGCTAAAACATATTTAGAACATCAGGCATGTTACCACCCCTAAGCAGGTAACCCATAGTTAAGGAATCTGGTACAGCAGGTCCCTCTTATAGTTATCCAACAAGACAAACAGGCACATGGGGAATTTATATGCTGCAAAACAAAGTTAGTCGGTATAAAATAAAATCATTAAACTTTTCAAGTACGTTGACAACTCTTTGAAGTATATCAAAACATGTCTCCACCTGGTGTATATAGTGTATTTACACCCACCTTATCAAAATGGTGACATCAGCTGGAAACTGTACAGAAGAAGTCGTTTTACATTAGATAGAATTAATTTTATTAATTTCTGGTCCACAATCGTTGGAGGCAGTGGTTTAGTGGGGGTTAGTCTGGTTAGTCTGTCTCTAGAAGGAGAGCTTAGACCATATTTTCAGGCAGTTGAGGACGTAGGGAAAAACAGCAGTGTCCCACAGCAGCCCAACTTGGTATAGGCTCGTTGAGGACGCTGCGTAGATTATTGAAGGAACACAGGCAGAAGCCAAACATCCTGGTGGTGCACCTTGGGGGGAACGACCTGGTGGCGTTAGGCAAGAGGCGTTTATTAGACACAATGAGGAAGGATTTGAGCATCTTGAGCGGCGAATTAGGACAGTGCAACATATACTGGTCAGAAATTTCCCCTAGACCTATCTGGCATGGAGCAATATCACAGGAGGCATTAGAAGTCACTCGCAGGCGCGTCAACGCAGCAATGCGCAAATTCAGCGAACAAAGAGGGGTAGGTTTCATCGGGCATGGCTTGCTGCACGCCAAATCCATTGGTTGCTGGGAATCTGATGGAGTACATTTGTCCGAAGTGGGCATGGCGATTTGCTTATTAGACTTGGGGGAGGCGCTAGAAACAGCTGGATGTAGATAAAGGAGGACTAAGGCTAGGTAGTGGGGGCTCTGGGCGCAGCGGGTGCCACGCCCAGGGCTGTGGATAAGGTACAAGGCGACCCCCCCCATGCAGGACAGGCGCAGGAACAGGACCTGAAGCCCCAGTGCAAAATGCACAGCGCTGAGTCATATATAAGCCGAGGGGCCCTTCTTGGGGACTTGGTTCAACGGCACCCCGTTAGTCCTTAGGGCGGTTGTAAGCCTGAGCAACCCGGGGTTTGCTAATAACGCCCCGCCTGGCTGGGCAAGGTGTGAGTTGACTCTCCCTTGTCTGGAGGGTGGGGCAGGTGGACGATAGGTCCACCGGTGGGAGGCTGGTGCCTCCCAGGTTCGACACCTGGCTAGGGCCATTGGTGTCCGCTTCATTGGCTCAACTTCAGGCGCCCTGCAACAAGGGGTTGCGGGGTATAGGGGGGTCGCCTGTCAGTTAACCCGCTCTGTTATTTGTATCACAAATAAACCTGCAACTTCTTATTCCCAACATGCTTGTCTGTGTATCATTTGGGTGGTGAGGGTTGTGGGACGAGGTGTACCAATGCAACTACTATGAGGGAGGCCCGAGGTCCCTGCAGGGGACCCCATAGGAGGGCAAACCCCGTAGTAGGGCGCAGGGAACTGAGGCCAGCCCAGGGGAGGGAGGGGGGGGCGGGGTCACGCAGGGATAGGCCAACCCCTTTCCTGGGACGTTTATAGGGGAGCTCCTCCCTCCTGGCGCCCTCTTTGCTGCTGCCCCCTCCATCACTGACGGTCGTGCAGGCTGCTCCTCGCCAGCCTCAGGCCCTTTAGTTCCCTTAGGCCCCCCTCCCTCACTCCCCCACGACACCGGACGCGAGGCCCGCAATTTCTGCTCCCCTCCCTACCGCTCACCCGCTGAAAGGGGGGAAGTGGGAAGGGGGGAATATTAATGATGTATTTATGTTTTCTAGGTTGCAGGAGGAGTTACAAGGCGACCCCCCCCCCCATGCAGGACAGGCCCAGGAACAGGACCTGAAGCCCCAGTGCAAAATGCACAGCGCTGAGTCATATATAAGCCGAGGGGCCCTTCTTGGGGACTTGGTTCAACGGCACCCCGTTAGTCCTTAGGGCGGTTGTAGGCCTGAATAACCGGGGTTTGCTAATAACGCCCCGCCTGGCTGGGCAAGGTGTGAGTTGACTCTCCCTTGTCTGGAGGGTGGGGCAGGTGGACGATAGGTCCACCGGTGGGAGGCTGGTGCACCCAGGTTCGACACCTGGCTAGGGTCATTGGTGTCAGCTTCATTGGCTCAACTTCAGGCGCCCTGCAACAAAGGGTTGCGGGGTATAGGGGGGCCGCCTGTCAGTTAACCCGCTCTGTTATTTGTATCACAAATAAACCTGCAACTTCTTATTCCCAACATGCTTGTCTGTGTATCATTTGGGTGGTGAGGGTTGTGGGACGAGGTGTACCGATGCAACTACTATGTTCGGTGCGCATGCAGAAGTGACACTTCCTGTATTTTCACCTAGTCTGTTTGTGGTTCCTTCTGTCTTCCTGCACAAGAGCAATCTGGTGTCTGATCAGCCAGTGGAGAAAGTGATGTGCAGAGGGTGGGGTTAGGAAGATGTGCACCGCCTACAGCTCTGTGGATAAGCTTGTGGTTCTCCATGTACATGTGTATCACTAGGTGCCATCTAGCCTATCCCCGATTTGTCTCAATCTATTTCTGCGACATTGTGTCACGCAAGAGATGCGTACCATAACAGGTATACATAGATATAGATGTTAGACTGCTTCTGCTGGTTCACCAACGTGGCTGCCCATTCTGCTTCCTGTGGCGGCTGCATTTGAATATATTATGATTCTCTGACAGTGGGCAATGCATTCTATAGATAAAGCAAAGATATATCATGGCTCGAGCTTCTTCATGCCATTCCTCAATGGGCATCAATTTTTGTCTCTGCCTGTTGCTTCTTGTTTTTCTTTTTCTCCATGCAAGCCTTTTGGTTGGCCTCAACTTCATCCCCTTCCTCTTACTTGTTGGTCTACACACATAAACCTCATTTCCTCTAAAAGTCGATTTTATCTCTGATGCCACCCTACCGTTTGAGGTTCCTTCCCTTTCACTCAATTCCACATCTGATTCACTAATTTCTTCCAAGGTGAATGCCGTTTTTGCTGGTCTTTCAAGGACCTGTTGCTTTTTCAAGTTGTCAAATCTCCGAGCAAATGTGTGGATCATTCCTTGAGCATAATCTTTCTCATCCCGAATGAACTTTCTATAGTTATGCTGTTTTAGCTCATCCTCATATTTATAGCCAATCTTTCATCCATTTGCTTTTGGAACATTTCTCTTACTGTCCAATGTCCTCTCTTTAATTTTGTTTTCAATTTGTTTAATTTCTCACATTTCTTTCTCATTGTCTTTTTTCACATATTTGATCAGTATTTTTAACATGTTTTTGGAACATTGCATATTGTTCTCTCCCCATTCGCGGAAAAATTTTAAATTAGTATCCGAATGGATAGGCATCCTGAAAATTCTCAAACCACGAGGTATCCTGTCCATTTCTAAATATTTTTAAAGGGTGATGATTTCCCAACGTTTACTTATTTCTTAGAGCTTTAATTTTTCCAATGTAAAACAATTGTTTTAAATCATGACTAACCGTGTTCTTCTTCCCCGGTTGTTCTTGTATGGCCCAGGGGTTCACTTGAGACTCCTTTGTAAACAGGGGTTGAGCTTCCATTGAGCGTTTGATGCTCGTGCCTCCCTTCCATTAAACTGCATAGAGAACATTCAATTAACGCACTGTGTTATAATACTTGTTCGTTCTTACTTAAACTTGACAACTCTGTCATTAATTAGGTTTGACACGAGAACCTTATAAGTGACTTTAGCTCTTCCTATATATTTACAAAGGCCTTCCCTACTCAGAGTGTGAAAGGTGCTGAGGGGGAGATCAACACCCAGAAGGGACATTTCAGGACAAATTACTCCCAGTGTGAAATCGAATATTACACCTCAATAACGCCTTTATTGTATTCCCCTTTCACTTCCCCTCTGCCCTCAATGTGTGGGCTGTTTTATTGGCTGCGTGTGAGCCTGTTTTTTGATCTGCTGGGTTTACACTGTTGTTTTCCCCAATATTATACCAAACATTGCCTACGACAAGCTGAAGCCCGTGTCTTCTATACCTTGCAAAACACTTATATTGTGTGTCTTACAAGTTCAAAACTACCCCAATTTGCGAGCACGGGCCATTTTTTAGGTATTAGATTCACGAATGGGGCCACTTTTGTTTTGGTGCCTGGGCCTAATTTCTGTTGAAGTGCAACACTGTTTAACACTCTGCTGTTTCTCCCTTCTGTATGCCTCCATCTAGCTCACTTAGCACACACACACATTTCCCACTCTCTTCATCACTTTTATTATGTTCCCCACATCTTTCTCCAAACTTCTTTTTCCACATGTTCTAGTTTTATTGACTTTTAACGTATTTCTTATTTTAAGATCCTTCTGTCTCTCTTACACACGCCTCATGCCAAGAGGCTGTTTCACACACATTCTAGCACCTACCTTCTCGCACTTACATCTTGCTGAATCTTTACCCTTATTCAGACACACCTTGCTGAATCACACAATTTCACCTTTCATCAAAACCCTTTCCATACATCCTCTTCCACTCTCTCTAAGTGACTTAACAACCAGCCCACCATGCCTTCTCTGTCATACATTACATTACATTACATACATTACATTAACCTTTGTGAATTTTGTGAGTGATTTATAAAGCAAGCATATGCCTGAAAGGTATCCAGGCACTCGTATTACTGAGTACTCGAGAAGTTAAGATCCTGGAGTAATGGGGTGGGGGTAGGGTGTAGGGGTTTGCATAGAGCCAACCTAAAGGCTTTGCAAAACTTCAGCAATTGGTCAAAAGCACTCAATGAGCATTGGAGTGAATTCAGTTCTTTACCACTGTTACGGAAAAGGCCTGTATCCTCCTGTTCGAGTTTGTGCTTGGGAATAACCCGAAACTGGGAAGAAGAAGATCAGAGTTTTCAAGAGGAAAGGTAGTGTCAACATTTTTGTTTCAAATATGATATGTAGGACCATATTGATGAAAGGCTGGGAGAACAAAGGGCTTTTATTTGAAAATAATCCTCTGAGATCTTGGAAGCCAATTAAGGAAATTCAAAGCCATGGTAGACAAAAACCATGGGGGAAGATTGAGAGCCAACTGTACATCTGTAGTATGAATTTCCTATAAATTGGTAATGCTGAATTTGGGAGGATCGAAACGCAGGAAGTTGCAATAGTCCAGGAAACTAAGATTGGGTGCCAGAAATGTTATGACTGAAAATCAAGATCTCTCTATTGTAAGTGATCAATTTAAGTGAGGTGTTATTCATCCAGTTGACTGTGCCAAGCATACAAGCTTGAAACCGCGTGTGTGTGTGTGTGTGGGGGGGGGGTTTAAGGATTTTCATCAAGAGAACACAGTAACTGTGTGTCATTGGCCAACCACAAGTATTTTAGACTGAAATAACAGATAAGAGTAACTAGAGGACCAACATAAAGATTGAAAGGAGTAGGGTTCAAGAAGAAGCCCCTCCGGGATGCCATGATATAAAGATTTAGGTTTTTATTGGAAAGATCTAAAGGAGCCCACTTGAGTGCAATCAATAGGATATGGCCTGATCCAACTTAAAACCTTGCCCTGGTCTCCCACATCTGGTAGGAGATGTAGAACGGAGTAGAGAGAGACTGTGTTGAATATGGACGACAAACCCAAAAAGGCCAACAGCAGATTGTTTTCCATGGTCAGCCAGCATCCTGAAGTATTCCAAAACAGAGACACAGGCAATTTCTGTACTGTCGGAAGGACAAAACCCAATCCAAGAGGTCGCATAAATCAACAAAAGTAACAGTGCTTTCTCAAGCAGTTTGATGGGAAAAGAAAGCAAGGATATATGTTGAATATTGCTTAATGTAGTTGTATTTGCTGAGGGTCTTTTCAAACAGTGATCACTAACACATTCTTCCAGCAGCAGGGAACAGAGGCAGTAGGATAGATTTATTTCACAGTGTAAGTAACCCGATGGGGAGCAAAGGAAATGGTCGGGATAGAAAACATGGATCTAATTGGGATCTGGCAGACATCGCCGACACCAGGTTGAGAAAGTCAGTGCAAGAAAAAAGGGTATCTCCATGTGGGCATGCCTGGCTGCCAAGCACGATAAAGCATTAGTAAGGTCAAAGAGAAAGTGGTTGAAAGTGCCACCAAGAGATTGTGCCCCAGGAGATGACTATGAGGAGTATGTAAAAAAATTAGGACCTAATGTAGGATTGGAGGAGCTGCAGTGAAAGATTTGCAACTCTGGTTGATTTTGTCTGCAAGAGATCTGGTTCCCAAACTTCATTGACCTACAGCTCCCTTGACCAATTGGCCGTTGGCCACGGCTCCCCATTACATTACTTAACTTTTTTTGGGCGGCAAGGGGGGTTGTGATGTAGCAGGGCCTCATTAGTACTTCCATTTCAATCCCTGAAAACAATTGGGATGAAGATATGGAGAATAGTGTGTGCAAAGCAAGGACGTGTCTACTCACTCTTTTCACAATAGTTGTGCATCCTCTGGCAAATCAGTGACTGCCTCTGATGCGGTTCATGCACACTCAGCCTGGACCTGCAAACATCCAGCCAAAACCATTAAGGGGCAACGGGTGCTGAGGGGCACAGTTTTAGAACTACTGTCCTAATGGACTCTGCTCAGCAACTCTGACCGCAGTGCCCCTGGCTGGTTTTAAAAGCACACCATGCTGCTGCAGCATTAAGCCAACAGCAAAAAATAGATCAGTGTCATATTTATGATGATATCAACAGTGACGCAAAAACATGGCAGACAGGTGTGTACCCTGAATATCGAATCCACAATATTGGTAGGGCATATCAAGGACCAAATATCGTAAAAATATAGACATGTAAATAAGTCTTGATTTTCTATACCTAACTCCACATATATGTACCTATATCATCATGTTATATAGAGGTGAAGCTAGGAATTGTAAATCTATATTTCCCTATATGCATTTACTTTTTGATATTTTGTCCCTCGATATTATTGCTTGATATTCTTGTACCACATTTTTGTTGGTGTCCATATTCAGTAGTGCAACCAGCAGCCACGATTCGCTAAGTGGAATGTTGCACTGTACCAAGGAGCACAAGTTATAATACATCACCAACTTTTGTCATTTATGCAGTTGAAGGAAATTCTTGAGAACAACTGTCACTCACATGACTGTCCTATGATGACAAAAGTTACATTTACTATGTTTGGGAAAATAACACAATGCCACCCAACCAACTCATGCAAAAAGAACAATTGATGAAGAGAATGCTGAACAATGTCATACATTCACCCCAGTACAGAGATCTGGGCCTAAATCCATCATTTTTTTTTGCTCACCATGCCATTCCACTTTGGACCCACTCATTTGCAAATCGGTCTTGGCCCTGCGCCCAATGGGAACAGTCCAGCCCGAACTGCCAGGCCAGGTCCTGTCTGGACCGGAAACAAGCATCCTGGGGCCTGTTTAAAAAAATCACACTCATGGCCATGTCGTGCACCTGTTTTCCTTCCTTGTTAGATGTTAGAATTACATGTAGCACTAGGTTTTGCTACTTTGTGTGAATTTTGCAGCTGTGGGTAAGGATGAAATCCTATTGATGTTTGTGGTGATTTGGCGGGAGCGTTTTCATACATATTCAGGTGTTTTGCAACAGTTGATGCAATACTGCTTAACGCTCGTCATGACTTCAGCCACAAATATACTTTGTGTGTGCACAAAAACCAATCAACACTGTCATTGACGCCGAGACAGCCTGTTGGGTGCTAAAACCTCTGTTACGGAGTTTGAGAACTGGTCAACAGAGCGCGCATACAAATAACGCTTTCATTATTATCATCATCACTGTGAGGTAGCAGACAGGGAGCTCTTGGTACGGGGCACCGCAAGTAGGAAAAAGACACCTTTTTAAAACTTTAATGTCAAAATATTTGTTGTGAGGCAAAGATTCCTTCTTGATTCTCGCCGGCTGCTTAAAGAACTCTGCTCAGCAGCTGCGACCACAGTTTGGGCACTTCTAGGTGACTACATAAGGCCTCAAGCTTGGAAGCCACACAGGAGAGGAAAGGAAGAAAATGAGCTATGTTTAACATTTCCCAGCAGCTCTTACATGCCTTGAGGGTTGAATCCACATACATAGAGCTGAGCATTAGCTGTAAGCACCAACATTTTTTTTTAAATAAAAACACTGTGCAGAATGCAGATGATCGCACTAGTCATAGAAAAGTATGATCTCCAACTGCATTCAAGTCTTTTTCGGTTCTCTTGACATCCTATAGTACTGTACAATGCAGAAGATGAGCGAAGACGTAAGACTTAATAGAAGACAGTAATGTATTAGCGAGAACTGGAGTAATTATTTAATTAAAGTAAAATCCATTGTTACCAGTAGACAAGTTAGGCAGAGGACATTTGCGATTGGCCAAAACATTCTCAAACGCTTCCAAATTAAGTTTAGATGAGGCACGTTTTGGACGTGTTGGAGTGTGAGTGCTTTCAGGGCAGCTTAAGACACACAGGGCAGGGTGGTGATGAACAGCACCATACAGTCGTTCGTCCAGGACAGCAGCCTGGGGGAACAGGAGCTTGCTAGGTTAGGGAAGGCAAAAGTGTGCCCCCTTCTTTTTTCGTCGTGTTTCTCATACGCACTCACTCTTCCTGTCAAACACGTAGACATCCATCCCAAGCGTAGTTGTAGTTCTTGCGTCATCACGTCAAGTGTTGAATGATTCCTGTAACAGAGGTGGGTGTAGTGAGGGTGGAAACGGAGAAATAGCCCACTCTCTTAAAAGAGAAGCATAGGATAGCACTGTTGCACCTCCATCTATGACTTGACTCCAAGTGTCTACATTGGGGAATTGCTATGCTAATTGCACCCTCAACTATTTGTTTAGGACTTGTGTCCGGAAGTCATTATTATAAAGTGTGTCAGTTTTCTGTAAGTGTCTCTATTCACTTTCCATGTTGAGGTCCAATTACATATAACAGCCTTCTTACGGAGCTCTGGCTCCCCTGATCTGAACCAACCTACAAAACACGGCGAAGACAATCTGTGTTTTATCTTCAGCACTGTTAGGTCAGTCTCAAGATGCCCATTTTGGATAGTGTTCATTACAGAAAATCTTTATGTCTTTGTTAGAGGTGGTCCTTACCAAAAGATGCCATGATGAATCTATCATCAAGGGCAAATGCTTCAATTCACATTAGGTATAATGGGTTTCATCCTGGCTTAAGGCATATCTAAAACTAGGTTACCTGGCTTGAGAAAGTCTTAAGAAAATATTTTCTAGTTGAAAAAGTCTTAATACTGAAACAGTACTCATCTGGCTTATTGAGCTTACTAAAAAGGTTAGTGCTAGCTTATTGCGCAAGGAAAGCAATCAAGGTCTTGTCTGAAACTGAAAGTTACAAACACATTAGTTGCACACACTGTGAGACTCATTTTGAAAATAAATGTCTCTCAGTGTTATTTGCAGCTGTGGGTGTGTCGTCTTATCTAACCTTTTAGGTCTTCCTTTCTCACAGGGTCTTTGCAAAACAATATCACGGAAAATGTAACTGTGAATGAAGGCCACATCCTGTCGCTGAGGTGTGTGGGGTCTGCAGACGGAAATGCTTCTTTGCAGTGGTCGAACCCCCGAGGTTTTTCCATTTTCTTTAACAACGAGAAGGGTAAGTGTTATGAGTTTCCCTCAGCCTTTGTTGCTCCTGTTTTAGGTGTTAGTTTGCGATGTGGAAAAAGAAGGCGTTCAGTTGCATTTATCATCTGACAAGGGTGGGCTGCTTTTTCTCCAGCACACTGCACTAGTGGAACCATAACTCTGACGTCCACATCCCCTCTGGCGCCTCCCACCAGTAAAGATACGTGATGGAAAGGAAAATGGTCTCCGATGATGTGGGCAAACAGTCTTCAGGGACAGTGAGATACACATTTTGTTGTTGTTGCAGAAAACTCTGAGTAAGTCTTACAACACAGACTCTTATCACTACCGGTCTCAAAATATGGCTCTCGGTTCTCAAAAGACCACAGGGCTCCTTGTCATTGAATCAACCAATTTGAAGCTTTAGTTCTCTACTGCTTGTCATGAGATGAATACCCAGGGATTATGCAAGGATTTTAACTGCTCTAGGCACAATACCATTTGCTTACTTTAGTGGTGACATACACTGATGAAAAGGCTCTTAGAAATCCATTCTACTCTTAGATTTACTTCGTCATTCTACTCTTACATTAAATAGTTGACTTAATAAAAATAAAAAAATAAGCACATAAACCGTAGAACAGCTGACTAAACAACTGTATTACTATGGCAACGAACACTCGATTTCATTCCCATACTTTAAATTAAATGTCACGATTGTTGTTTGCATTGAAATTGTTATTATTGTCATTGCAAATTGAGTTTGCACCTTTTTCTGCAAATCTTGTGTTGTGTCTTTTCAAACTTTCACAAACTTTGTTAAGTTCTTTCTACAGGGCAAATATTTGAGGAACTACAGTAAGAAACAGCTACAGGTTAACGGAAAACAATTCCTCCAAAAGGGTGAGAATTTTCATCCACATGGGAATTTTGCAAAGTTGAAAAGGTTCAAAGGTTGGCAACCACATAAACCTGGATGGGCAAAATGAAATGACTGAACAACAGTTAACTTTCAAAAACATATACATGTTATTATTAAATCCTATCACTATATGTCAGAAACCGTGAAATTCGAATTCAGTGAGACAAAAAAATGCAAAGAGTTGCAATTAAATAGTTAATGAGGCATAGATTTGAAGGAACTTTGCAGCATTGTGACCTAAACTGGCGAATTGCATATTAAAGTTCCAGGCAATTACTTATTTTCTGCACAGGTGGCAAATGGCAGTTGACCGCCTGTTGTTACCGCCAACCAGCCACCTTACAAAACCTTTCCCACCTTGCTAGTAGGGTGGGTTTCTAGAGCATACCTACAAAAAGGCAGTGATTCCACTGGAGCTTGTAGCATAATGGAAGACTTCCGAGGGGAAGCAAGGATTTTCTGATTGATTAGGGGATTCCCCATGTTAATTAAAGAGTGCCCTCATTAATGGGCAAGAGAATGAATTCTTTCAGCAAATTAGGTATTAACAAAGAGCCAAAAGACATTCTGGGTGTTTTGGGGCTTTTCACAAAAGAACACAAATTCTATGATCACAAATGGGTGAAAATAGAAGCAAAGTAGTCAGTGATAGAGGTGGAAGAGCCTCTTAAGTCTGGAACTGGGCTTGAGCCAGACCCCTGGCTTTGGCTCCGCTCGAGGTCCTCTGTGAATGTCGAGCCTGAAACGAGCCAAGCTGTAATGTGGCTTCAGCCTGCCACCCCACGCTCTACCATCATGTGCCAAGAATTCGAAACAAAGCATAAACCTTTGGTTTCAAAGGGGAAAGAAATAGGTAGCCATCTAGTGTGTGAATTGCATAATGTGGAACCAGAAAACCAAACCTGGTACTAACTAATCCTGGCTACCCTGCTTAACCAAACTGAGTGATTCAAGGCAAATATTTAATTTGATAGAGCCTCCTTTTTCTTCGTTATTGCATATGAGAGCGCCTTCCAATATGTGAGTTCTGGCTGTGCACTGTCCGAAAATAATATGATGTATTAAGGTGACGCTTTTCTGCATGTTGTAGAAATACTTGTTTTTTTCATTTTAAAGAGACAAGCTGTTTGTTGCACGATTTAGGTAGCAACTATTTTCAGGGTTCAGTTCGTGCATGGGGTCTTACAGACACATGCATCCAACTAGAAAATAGCGATTCCTTATTTGTGAAATTTAGGAATCGCAAATAAAGAATCGCTATATCCAATGCAAGACCGTAATAGCAATAAATTAGCAAATCGCTAAAAATCGCAAACGCTAATTGTGATTTAACCGAACAAACTCGTAATTAAAGAGAACCAATTTGCGATCATGCAAACAGAGAAATCTCAATTAGCAAAATCGCTATTTGTGAGGTCGCATTTTGATGCAAATTGATGACATCACAACCAGGAAGTCAGCCAGCCCATGCTTCATTCAGTGCTTAGTTGTGTGATAGGAGGAAGCTGAGTGCAGGTGCAGGACAGTACATCCAACAACTCTGTTTGCAAACCTGTCCCTTGTCAAAAACGGATCCAACTACATCAGGGGAGACTCCATCAGGCAGGAAACGAAAACTAACATTTTGTGAAAAGGAAATTGACACAGTAATAGAGGACGCAGTCATGAGCCTTGACAAGTGCTTTGGAAAACTTTCACTGAAGGTCCCAGAGGCACAGGATCCAGAATAAAGTAAATGGAGTGGGGGTCACACACCTCTCAATTGATGAACTGAAGAAGCGTTGGTACGACCTGAGCTGCCGGTCAAAAGAAAGGATTGCTGAGAGGCTGAAGGAAGCCAATAAGACTGGTGGGGGACAACCAACACAGCCTGGGAACACGCCCATTGAAGGCCTGGTGGAGTCCTTACTACAGCCTGAAGCTGTGGTAGGAGTGGAGCAGCCGGACATATCTGGAGGTAAAATGCATGCAAGTGCCCATTACAAGAGACATATAATAATTAGCAGATCACCTAAGTTCAGCACAAGTGTCTAGAAAGAAACTCCAGCCCACATTTTCCAGGCACAACCAAGTGCATTCTGGGAGACACAGGCAGGTTTGTAGGCAAACACACAATGATAAGTCAGAACACATGAACAATGTGTGACAGTCATTCATTTATTATGAGCAAAATGATGCATAATGTGACATGACATCATACACAAAAATGAATTAAGATTTGCACTGTTTAACATCACAGATGCAGAAGAAGGAGAGGCTGAGCACAGTGACTGGATGCAGACCCAGGATACCACGGCTGTGGATGAAATAGACACACCTGTGGTCCCACAGACAGCAGCCCGTGCTCCCACTACACGCAGGGGTACAGTTCCACCACTGCAGACCATGGAGCCTGAGGATGAGTCCTAACGTATGCCAGAGACAAGCCAGGCACAAAGTACACCCATGCCGACACCCCAAGCACAGGTCCGGAATAGCGCAGTCCACACCCGGAGGCGCAGGTCAGGGTCAGGCCTCACACCATAGGCGGAACAATCTACAGATGCCTGGGGTGGTCTGGAGGCACAGATGCTCTGGGTGCAGCGCCTGCAGGCAAGAAACCTGCAGTTAGTGCAGGCACAAATCAGCAAGATGGCAGGTAACATCGCTGGACTGACTGGTTGCGTGAGGGAACTCACTGCAGCTGTGGTTGAGGGCAACAGGAAGATGCAGGAGCTGACCAGGGTGATGAAGGAGGGACAAGTGACACAGACGAGACACCATTGGCAGTTGATGTAGTGCTTGCACGGCTATATACGAGCAAATAATCGCATGAGCACCAACACTGCACTGCTGGCCCATCGGTCCGTCAACATGCAGATTGAGATGTCCCATTGTAGTGGGGATGTGGTCAAGGCACTGGGCCAGGTGACAAATGCGGTGGAACAAATGCATGCTGCCACTGTTGGGGCTAACAACGTGACGGGAGGCTAACAACGTGAAGGGGGACGAGGGGAATGAGGAGGCCTCAAGCCTCATTAGTTTGTCAATGCCTGTCACCACTTCCAGGAGGCACAACACTTGCCGTACAACACCCTCCATATCCAACATGAGGGATGGAGACGAAGCAGGTAAAAGGCGTCTGGGTGTGCGTGGGAGGAGGAGATAGATTGGTGAGGTAACCATTGACAAAGACATTACTGGTGACTGATTTTCAAGTCAAATCTGTATGTCTTTGTTTAATTTACAGTAATGTTATCCATGTGCTACTGTGCACCTGATATGTGTGCCTCAACACTACAAGATATTTAATTTGAGAAAAATATAGTTAAGTAAACAATGCTATTTTTGGTCTCGTCATTACTCACATCAGAAATAATTTTGTGTGATTTCTCTACTTATCCTGCTCCCTTCTGCTGCGCTTGCCCCATGTGCTGCACGTTGTTGTGCCGCTTCCTTGTTGTCGTTGTCAGACTCGCTGTCAGACACCTCAATGGGAATGCCTCTCCTTATGGAAATGTTGTGTAACATGGCACATGCAGCCACAATCCTGCAGCATTGGTCGGGTTTGTACTGAAATGCGCCTCCTGTCTTGTGTAGGCATCTGAAGCGGCTCTTTAACAGCCTTAAGATGTGCTCAATGTTATTCCTGGTGGAGATGTGCGCAGCATTGTATCGCTGCTCATTGGGGGTTATTGGATTGAGGTATGGCATCAAGATGTAGTTACGCTCGTCGTATGCGCTGTCACCTACAGGGAAGTAAGCAAAGGTTCAGTGACGGTAATGCATTGGCATACATACTATGTCTGTGTGAAATAATAACACATGTATACCAAGCAGATGTCCCTCTCCAAATTTACCCTTGAGCAGACGAGTGTGTATGCCACCCTGGTGAAATATGTAGGAATCATGTGCGCTTCCCGGGTAGTGAGCCACAATGTCAGTGATGATATATTTTGCATTGCAGACTACCTGTATATTTAGGGAATGAAACCATTTCCGATTCCTGAATATATATTCATTGACTGCTGGTAGACATATTGTTACAGTGGTACAATCAATGCAACCTAATACATGTGGGAAGTGGGCTAGCTGATAGAATTACTGTTTGGTCTTATTCATTTCATGTGTGGTTGTGGGGAAGCTAATGTGGTAGTTGATCCTTGAAATCATGGCATGAAGGAATGCTTTGAAGAAACGTGAAAGGGCGCTTTGTGACACACCTCCAGCTACAGCTACTACCCCCTGAAAACTGCCTGAAGCAAGTAGGTGTAGGCAACATAGGACCTGCACATGAGTGGGTATTGCATTGGTCCTATGGGTCCGATGCCGCAATATGGGATCCAATTCTTCTATTAAGTCAAGGATCATGGCACCATTTAGCCTATACTTGTCGTATATTTCCACATCTGTTTGTCCTAGCAATGTAATGCAGACTCTGAAGATGCGCTCCTGTATGCTGCTGCCTGGAGCCTCATCGTCCTCGCCCTCAGGTAAAGCGCTGCCATTGTGAATGGTTCAGGGATATTCTGGGTGTGTTTAAGTGGGTTTCTGTTGAATTTCAGCTGTATTGCATTTTCACTCATGGTTACCACCTGGTTGTGATCCTTCTTAAATTGCACTTGCTAAGTTGCCATTTTCAATAAAAAACGCTATTTGCGAATTTTCATGTATACAATTGCAATTCCTTAATTGGGATTCGCTATTTCAGATTCCCTATTTGAGATTCGCTAATAATGAAATCGCAAATAAGGAATCACAAAATATGTTTTAGGATTTTTTGCGATTCCTTATTTGTCCTAATTTTGGTGTTTTTGCAGACTTTGGGTTCATGCATTGGATTGGACTGATTTGCGATTGCAAATAGGTCTACTTTGCAATTCACAATTTTTACGGACAGATTTTTGTTTGATGCATGTGCCTGTTTGAGTCCAGCCAGAAACCTTAGCTTGACTCTCCCTGTTAACTAGTTAACTTGCCCACTTCTGGTCTGTGGCGGCTGCTAACTGATAATAAGTAGGTTTTTTTGCCTGTGAAGGGAAGCAAAAGGAGGAATCTGATGTGATAGGGGAAAGGTGATCTGCTTCCATTGTGCTATATCAGATGCTGAAAACACAGGTTGAAAAGAAATTGTACAGCAACTGTATTGTATTAGTACAAACATTTTTTAAATCTTGTTTTGTGAAAAATAGATGGTAAACAACACAATATTTAAAAATCAGTATTGTCCTCACCTATGCTCACAAGCTCAGTTAACAATTCCACCTTAATGTTTTGTACTTGAAATGTTTTGATTCACTATTTCACTATATTTCAACGCATTTCACTATATTTCAAAACACCCAACCTTAAACCACAGAAATAGAAAGGAAGGAACATGGGATATATACAAATAACAGAAAATCAGTTAAGTAATAATTCATCCAGACACAGAGTGTGTCTCAAGTACAAACCATCAATCCAAACAGACCACGATCCAGCAGCAACTGTCAGATCAACGTTCCCATACAGAATGTAGCACAGATGGAACCCCCTTACATCATACTGTGACATAGTAAGTGTTCCTTACACAACCCATAACCATAGCACATCTTACCCTTCATAATGAAACACAACAATAAATGAGGATAACATTGCCAACAAGAAATAAATAGGAGTTTTGGAGAATTGGCTTTTTAAACTGGGTTTCCTTTGAGCTGCCACATTGGCTTTGGATAAATCATAAGTCTTACTATTCATGAATAGAAATGTGAAATGTGAAAGTGCTGAGGTACAATTGTTCTGTTTAGTCTAACAGGGGAGTTCAGCTGAACTTCCTTATAGTGACATCCGTGGTAGTGGGGTGTCTTCTTTCCATTACCTTGAGGGGTACCAATACTGATGAGTTTCCACAGATAAATACACATTTAAATACATATATTGATTGGAATTGATGTGCTACCTTATATGGCATGACTACCTCGTGTATATATTGTGCACACCAGGTACCTCTCAAAGCCACTTTCAACTACTCCTTATTCAGAATAGCACAGTGAGCACAACTTTTAACAATCTTGTTCATGCTCTCTGCCAACCCATTCGCCTGTGGCGAATAAAGAGCAGTCTTAAGATGAACAATGGCAAACTAGAAAAAAATGCTCCATTTCCGTGCCCCTTTATCAGTAATTAAGGTCCCGGGAATTCCTTCTCTGGAAAACTCATCTTTAAGGAACTCAATTACAGTCCTAGTATTTACTACAGGCACACATTTGGTTGCAACCCATTTGGGTATATAATCCATAAGTAAAATCACATAACGCTCATCATGGGTCAACAACTCAAATAGCAATGTCCATTCCCAATTTAGTCCTGGACTCAACAGGCACCTCGACAGGTGAAGCTGGTGCTGAGAAAGTCTTCTTACATTTATCATTGTTTGCACATTGCCAGCAATTTTTCACCTCCACCTCACGGTCCATACCGGGCCACCAGTACCACTAAAGAAGTCTTACTTTGGTCTTGTTACGACCCAAATGTCTTTCATGTGCAAGAATAATCAGTTTGCTTTTTAAACCACTGGGAGCCACCACACGTTTCCCTCTAAAGATCTTTCTATCCAAAATGCTCAAATCATCTTTCATACCGAAGAAAATTTCCAAAGTAGAAGACAAAATCTTTCTCTCCGTCCAACCTTTCACAATGAAGTCCGTTAAAACATGAAAATCAGGGTCATTTGAATAAGAGTCAGCCCACTCCATGTGTTCTAATGCAGACTCACAAACCTAATTTACCGTTACACAATCAACATTCTCCTCATCAAGCTGAATAGGCAACCTGGACATGCAATTAGCCATGCAATTCTTTAAACCAGGGATAAATTCAACCACAAAATTGTAGTTGGGCAAACCATCCACCCATCTGGAGGTTCTGGGGGAAAGATTATCCATCTCTCTACACGTAAAAACCCTGGAGAGTGGTTCATGTTCAGATCTGGGGGTAAAAGGTATTCCCTACAAAAATAATTTGAAAGGAAGAACTGCCTAATATACAGCAGGCGCATCCCGTTCTATAACATAGTATCCCTCTTCCGCTTCTCCCAAGGCACAAGAAGCAGAAGCAACTACTTTTAAGACTCCATTGTCAACTTGAGCAAGTACAGCACCCAACCCACTGATGCTAGCGTCTGTGAATAAGATTGTTCACTTGTTGACATCAAAATGACCCAAAGTGGATGATTTTGCAACACAATCCCTAATACTATTAAACGCCACTTTATATTCATTGGATCAGACATACTGAGATCCTTTTTCAACAAAGATCACAAAGGTTGAGAAATACAGGCAGAATTTTGAATGATTTTGGGCAAGTCCAAAAGGCATTCTAATAAACTGGAATGCACCTATTGGTGTTACAAAAGAAGTTAAGTGTTTAGAGTCCGGATGCAGTTTAACCTGGTGGTAAGCAGAGGACAATTCCATTACACTGAAAATTCTAGCATCTTTTATGAGAGCCAAGGTTTCCGTGATATTCGGTAAAGGTTGTTTGTTGACCCAAATGAACTTATTCAAACCTCTCAAATCTGCACACAAACTGATCTCTTTCACACCATCCATTAGGTGCCAACACGACTGGAGCCAACCACTCTAAACTCTCAATTTCTTCAATAACTCCTCTCTCTTTCAGCTTCTTGATCTCCAGTTCCAATGGAGCCAACATCATGTGTGGAACTTTCCTCACTTTGGAAACACTTGGTATAGCACCACTCTTCAAAATAATTCTTAATTATATGTTCAAAATTTTTAAGTTAACCAACATTGCTACCAAACACCTGTGAAAAATATGTACAAATATCCAAAGGCACATCTTCCTTGCCAGCACAAAAATTTCTGTTTACTGTTGGGATTAATTGTGATGCCCATATTTCTCTGATGTCTCCAGCCAAGAAGATTGTCTCCCCTCTTCGCAACATAAATGTTACCAACTGTTTCACGATCAGCAAATTGGATCTTTTTCACACAATACCTAAGTACATCAATTCCCACACCCCTGTAACTCACAGGGTTGATATAAGGAGGCAACAGCTCAACATCCTCATTTCCAAATTTAGTGGTCCAATTCTTGTCAACAATCATTTTGTAGGGTGAACCAGAATCCGCAGGGACCAATATTTTTTTTACCTCCAATCATTATTTCACATTCAGGCAACTCAATTGGATTCTCATTCACACGCCCATCATCACACACACTTGAAATGACCTTCACTTCCTCATCCAAATAATTCACAGCTTGCTGTTTGAATCCTCGACAATACACGAGCATAATGTCCTTTCTTGCCACACTTCATGCAAAATGCAAATATCGCAAAACACCAAGGACTGTCTGACCAATGTCCTTTACTGCCACACCTGAAACATTTTGGACCTCCAGATCTAGCATCAACTGCAGGATATTTTTTCTTATAAAAGTCTTTATTAACCACAAACCCAACTCTGTCATTGTCCTTTACCACATGTTTATCCGCCCCTTGACTTCGCCGACAGATGACTCTGCACCCTCTCCATTTTTACCTTTCTCGTCACGCATCTCCCGTACCCAAATACTTGTATTCTTCATTTCCTCAATAATAGCTACAGCATCTTTCAACTTAGGATTCTTACTTAACAATTTTTCCTGTATTTTAACATTATTTGGGCATCTAACTATTTGATCTCTGATCAATGAATCAGTTAAATGCTCAAAATCACACGTAGGCGCTAAGGTTTTAAGAGCAGCCACAGAGCTACTAATTTTCTCCAGCTTCCCTTGCACCCTTGAAAAGAATTCATGCTTTTCCAATGCCACATTAATTTGTGACCCAAAATGCTTTTCAAGCATTAACACCAACATGTCACAAACATTACTAGGTTCACCACTTATTTCAATAATATCAAGACTCTCATGAATACACCTTCCTTCTATACCAAGATTATGTAAAAGTATAGCCTGTTTCTGATTAGCTGAACATTTCTCACCCTCAATAGCTATAAGGTAATCTGTCGACAACAACTTACACACTCAGGATAAGTACCACTACATGAATCACAATGACAATTAAGTGTGTGTATCACTGGCAACATTTGACACGCATAATAGTTACCCCGACGTGAATCAAAGTGTGTGCATCACTGTGTGCACTTCCGATTCCTCTTCAGCTTAACTGAACTTCCTGGCACTCCACCAACAGGACAATAAAGCTGATTCAAAATTGCCTGCACTGTATGTGCGACCCAAACAAAAATGATGACATCCAAAATGGCTGCAGCTGTCAATGTATCATGACATCGACTTGTTGGAGCCAAAAGTTACTTTTAAAATGGAATCTGCCAATTTGTAGTCTAGTGTTGCAGGAGCAGCACTATGTCACAATGTCAGCATCAATCAGTGTATCACAGCGGTACACTCACAGTGGCAGTTGAGATGATTACCACATCATCATAAGGATGTTGGACACCGTTCCGTACAGATCCACCTGGATCGCTGGTCAAGCTCAACACTGCACGTTCCTCACAGTGCTGCAACTCACAAATTGATGCATGTCGAGTAGACAGATTTCTCCAGCTTGTGGTTCCTAAATAATACGCCTCATGCGGTAAGAGGGAAATCCATAGATCCACAATGTCTATAATGAAGACATATTCTCAGAAACGTAGGTTCATTTTTCTTCTTTTTTTCTATTCTTTTTTGGGTTGATGTTCTTAATCCCAATCGTCGTCAATGTTAAGTAATAATTTGTCCAGACACAGGAGTGAGTCTCAAAGGTTTATTGTCAAGTACAAACCATCAACCCTAACAGACCACGATCCAGTAGCAACTGCCAGATCAACGTTCCCATTCAGAATATAGCACAGATGGAAGTCTCTTACATCATACTGTGACATAGTAATTTTCCTTACACAACCCATAACCATATCAGATGTGTGTGTGAAAGCAGCATTGGTAGGGTAAAGAAATATGCGGTAGTAATGTGGAAGGTGGCAATAGAAAATTCAGCAATAGTACAATGGACGAGAGATATGGAGGGAGGCAATGGGGTTAAAAACCAAAGAACAGTGGAGAGTAGAATCAGAAGAAACAATCAGAAGAGGAGAAAAACATCTGGCAAATGGATATTGCATGAGCCAGACTGGAAATCTCTTTGGAAGAGGAGAAGTTCCAGCTCATTGTTGAAGGTTGCTTGTGAGGTGGTGTATAGGCTTGGGGGAGAGAACTCCAAATTCAATTTGCCCTGTTCAGACAGGGTTGTACCATTGTGCGTTCTAAAAGCAGTGCTTCATACTATGTAGCCCACCAGAAACTTTCAGCCTCATTGCTGAGTGCTGTGAGTTAAAGATGTGTAAGACCTTGTGGTTAATGCAAGGCATATTACAGAGTTCTCCAGCTTCCATGGGGAGCCAATGAAGCATTTATAACACTTGGGAAAATCTTTTCGTTTGAGTATGAAGCTTGTCACAGGATGCAACACTGCCTTCGAGGAGGCAAAAAGCTATTTTAGAAATCTGGTCAAAGGTACGTTAACAAAAAAACAGGGGATTGAACAACAGTCTTGAACAGGAGCGGATGCGGGGGAGCGTCGCCCCACTACTCTTTGAGCAGGAAAAATAAAATTATAATAACATAGTTGCTTTATTTTTCTCCGGTTCGGGGGTGGGTTAGGGCGGGGTGTGGCTGGAGGCGTAGGGGGTGGAGTGGTTTGCACACTCCAAGTGCCCATGACTGCTTGGTCAGCTGTCTTGGCCTGGCCAAACAGTTATGCGCACTTTGCATGTTTCCCACCAGGCTGGATTACACAGCCTGGTGGGCAACATTCCCAGGCCCCCAGTCCTCATCTGAGCGCAGATCCATGGCGCTCAGACCAACCACAACGCTCATGTGATAAGATACTGGTGGAGATGCTGCATCATCTTGATTTTAATAAAATAGCGCTCAATCTCACATTAATGGGTCATTTTTTAAAACTCAATTACCCTCTGTATTTACTTTTTAGTGCTACACAACAGAAGATATGAACTTACTCATTACTCACCACAAGAGCTTACTATCACCTTATCTAATGTCAGCGTTGCGGATGAAGGCATTTACAGGTGTTTGTACTACAGTAATCCATTGCGCACCACAATAGTGAATGTCACTGTTTTAGGTGAGTAGTGGTAAAGAAGAAATTAATGTAAAATGTAGAATGCTTTCAATTTCAAAATCATTATTGCATGATTTAAAAGGTTAAGAAATGGTCATGGTCGGTAAAGTGTTCCCAAAGGTATCTCTTGCAAAAAGGCAAATAATATTAAAGTGCAGAATCTTTTCAAGTTCAGAATTTGTATGGTATGATGGTGTGATGTGGTCTGGATACTATCTCTATATGTGTCTTCTCAGCCTCCACGGTCACTGGGTAGCTAAAAGAGGCAAGAGTGACCCTCTAACTGTAGCATTATTCGCTCAGTCAACCAACAGCCCAGTCCAGACTCTCACCTGTCAGTGGATGAGCATGAAGTGGGCCGACCAACACGATCAGCTTTTATCCCCAATTCTTGCAGGATGATAGGAAATTATTTATATGCATTTGTTTGATCTGAGATGCATGGAACTTGACCTGGTCAGTGCCTTTATCAATGTTACAGGAGCTTAATAGAATTGATCATCTGATTACGTGTTCTGAGTGAATGGACACACATACATTGGGAGAGTTAAACTCTTGTGTATATGTGGCTGTGATTGGCAGCTCGGTCTTTAAGCTCGAAAGTACCTGGCTGCTGAGCTCAATGTAAAGTTGCACAGACCTCACCAGGGCCAGGCAGGGCACAAGCCAGAGCATGAATGGAACTGGGTTCCCTGAGCATCCTGCCTTTTGGATTCCTGTGAAATAGTATGGTAATATTTCTTGTTAGCTATAAAGTAAATACATGTCATCTATCCTGTTTGACTTTACTGGAACAAGCTTCAATTGTGCTCAGTTCTGTCAGGATCACAAGGCAAAATTGCCACACAAGCTGTAATACGTTCAAGACTGGATTATAGTAACAGTCTCTCATTTGGTATTTCCAAAGCAGGACTGTCAAAACCTCAAGTGCAGCAGATGCAGGTGCAGTGATTCATTTGATATTCAGATTTAGTGAATGGACATGTAAGTGCCTTCATATATAAACCCCAGTGGTTGCCTGTAAAGAAATAGATCTTCTTTAAGTTCCTGTGTATGTGCTGTGTATCTGCTTTCAGGCGATCCGCAAGATGGGGCCAGAGTATCTGTAGGAAAAAGTTTTGAGATTCACCCTTCCGATGACCATAATCTGCTGATTCCAAGTTGTAAGAAGTCATTTTCTGGAGGCAAATCTTTAATCTATACACCGTAAAAATCTTGAAGCTCATTACCACATACCCTAAAAGTGATCTCTTCACACAGTCCTTTCAGAAAGACTTTTAACACACTGAGTTTTGCATAATGGGGTTTTAGAGTTAGTGTTCTGCAGTGACTTCTTAGCTCTCAGTACCAGAATGGTGTTTAAGATTAAGTTTGTGCTCTACAAGTATCCCTAACATAACATACTATAATATACGAGTTAGCCAAATGACAACTCCATAGTGGTACGGGAGCCTTGCCCTCTGTCTCTGGTCTTATTGAAGTGGTTAGGAGTGTGTGGGCGATGGGGAAGAGATGGACACACTAGCAAAGCACTTTACATGCTAAATGAATCCAGCAAATGCGCACCTGGCAATGATATGACACAGGCTTAGGCATCCTGGCACTGAAGAAGAGCTGGCATGGACTGTTGTCCAGCTTGAGCGTGAAAGCTCTTTAAGAATATGGATTTATATATCATTTTAAAGTGACTGTGCTCTTTGCTATGGTAATCTAATAACATAGACGCAAGGTCTTTAGTCTAGCTCCCGCCCAATGAAGACCAATGCATTTAGGCAGCCCCCTGTAGTAGCTGCAGCTGGTTTGGCTGGATCTACCAGGACCCAGGCACCACAGCAACACTCAGATAGAAAGTATAATCACACACCCCAGAGCTTGCAAAATTGCCTCCATCCCGCCATCTAGCTGAGGATTACCTGATGCCCCAAATGTCCAGTCCGGCCATTGCAAACGGTGAATTGGAAGGTCGTCAGGATGCCAAATAAGGGTAGTTATAGAGGGTGGCATGATGTCAGGTCTTTTAGTTTGTTTTAGGGGTTCAGTGGCAGGACTCAATTCGTTTTTTTATCTTGAACTTGGTGGCTTCTTCTGAGAGTGGTGGAAAGGGTGGCAGTTACTTTAAGGGAGAAATGGGCTGTGGGAGGTGAGGATAGTTTTGTATGCATCCTCAAGAAAGACATGTAAGCAGAGGAACTGTTGGGATTAAATCAGATCGATATCCTAAAAATAATCTTTATATTATCTGTCCTAGCTGCTCCTTCCTCACCAGCATTAGAAATCATCATATATAACCAACAAAAAAGAATGGTGCTGAGCTGCACTTCATGGGGAAGTAAACCGCCGCCTACAATTACATGGCTTATAGATAACAGCTTTGAAGTCTATGGTAAGATTATTTTAAATATATGAAATGCAAATACTCTTCTAATTTATTTCTTTTTTTGCCCCGTTTTAAAGAGATCCATCTAGGCCTTATCAGAATTGTATGTGACATTTAGTTAGTAAAGGACCATATCAAGGTATGTCATCATTCCAACAAAGATATACTCCTGGCAAGGAAGACATAAGAGCAATTGGGGTACGAACTGGAAAGGCAGAACCACCAACATTGATGAATGTGGGTGGAGGAGGGTGTTCATGGGTAAACATTACTATGTAGGAAAAAACATTTTGCATGCAAAATTGTAGATGTCACGAATCCATATGTGGAAATACTACACCTAACTAATGCAGTACACAAGGAGGCTGATTGTTAAACATTTGCATTGGCCAAGTCCAAAAATTCCTGATTCACAACACAGGATTGGCAGCCATTTACCCTTGCAAAAGAGGTTTGCTGTACAGAAATCCTCCCAGTATGTGAAATTTCTTCATTCAAAAATCCAGGGATAATAGGAAGGTTTTGGGGAATTTTTGGATAGGTCCACCTGTTGGTACACTTCCCCAGACTTCTTGGTTTGTGGATATTTACTAGTAGTTTGCATGTGTCAACCCACCCTAAAAATGGACAAGATTACTCTTGCAAACAAATAAGTAAGATTATTTACAGGGTTCAGCTGTGAGTGAATTCATCTGAAAAAAAAATGTGTTGTCGTTCGGAGGTTTCTCCCTGGGGAAAACATTACCGCTTAGTGAAACTAAATCATGCAAAATGCATATTTGCGTTCAGTTTAGCATTTAGAACTGTATGTCCATCACAAATCCATATATTCAAATATTTACTTACAATGATATAATTGACTCCTGGAATTATTTTAGGTTTCCAAAAGTGAAAGAAATGTACTCCAAATGTGAGTAAACTGAGAAGATGTGCAGATTGCACGGTTTCTATAAAGAAAGATGTGGTATCCTGCGCCATGGAAGTTGGAGGTGCTGGATTGGGGCATTCTAAGCGGGCCGTTAGAGAGCAGGCTTGTGGTGTGAGCGCAGTGACAGCTTCTTCTCGGGCAACTAAACTTACCTTCCATCATGTCTTTGTGTGAGGCTGCCTTTTTCAAGGATGTATTAGGGGCGGCCAGCAGAGGCCTCGCCTGAACCCAGTCCAAGATAGAAGCGTCGCCAGCATCGCTGTCCAGGTCCCAGCGGCGCGCAGCTGAATCTCGCCAGCATAAATAGAAGCTGGAAATTGCACAGAGTATCTGTGATTGAGTAGCCCTACGGACCTTTCGGGTACTGTTTGGAAGTGATATATTTTTATTTGTAGCTGTGTCATAGCGTTTCCTTCACGCATGTGAGGTCAGCGCGAGAGGAGCCGCAAGCACGTGTGAGACCCTGAATCAGTCCTAAGCAACTGTAACCACAACAAGTGGTGGAGTCAGTTTGAGGAACGTACACATCTCCTTAAGCACACGTTGCCTCGAGAACCATTCCTTTGTGTTCTTGAGCAGGAGGTTGCTCCCAACAAGGATTCTGCACTTTTAGATTAATACATGCTTCAGTAAGTGCCATAACAAAGGACATTTTGGCTCAATAGGGAGCTCACACAACTCGTTCAAAATCTAGCAATGGAAGAATTGATCACGCATACCAAATTTTTGAATGCACTAGGAGAGCCCACTATCCTGTGGGAGGACTGGAAAGAGGGGTTTGAAGCCTATGAAACAGCAAATGAATGGAGTCGAGTATCTGGAACATTAGTTGGATGAGCATGGTGTGTCACCTAAGCTGAAGTTAGTAAAAGCCATATAAGTTGCCCCGGCTCCTAAAGACAAGGACCAATTACATGCATTTTTGGGGTAAGCCAAATATTATTCGAGATTCATACCAAATATTGCAGACAGGACAGTGAAAATGAGGAGACTTATGACAAAGAATGACAAGTTTGAGTCTCGTAAGGCTTGTGAGCAAGAATTTGTAGGTTCAAAAGAAAACGTAGCGTATGCCCCTTTGATGAAACCTTATGACACGTGTGAAGCAAACCGAACAACGTGATTGCATCTGTGAGCAGAGATGATGAGAATGCAATAGCGGAGCGATTCCTCTTGCTACTAAGTGAAGTAGGAGCAGTTGCTCAGCCAGAAAACCCATTTTGCCCTTTTGCATCTTAACTGTATACGGAGTGAAGGTGCGAATGATGGTGCATTCAAGAGCGCTCTACACACTGATTGGAGGACAACACATGAACATTTACTGGAAAGGATGTGAAGCCACCAGATGTTAGGTTGTTGGCTTACGGTAATAAGCCAATTGAACTGGTGGGATATTTCACAGGTGCATTGGAGTTCCAGGGTGTCTCATCCAAATCAAAGTTGTACATTGTGAAGGATGGATCGTCTTTATTGGGTTGGCTGCAACAGAGGGAGTTGCAGATTACATTAGATCCCAATCATCCACATCAAGTGATTGGTGCAGAATCTAGTTTGAGAACCTGTGTCAATGGAGTATCCCAGAACAGATGGAAGGAGGAATTTCCCAAAGTTTTCATCTACAGGTTGGATTTCTTAAAGAGGTTCATGCATAAGATAAGATTGAAGGACATTGCTACATCTAAAGTACACAAGCCACTTCCTGTGGAATTCATCATGAGAGAGCCCCTGAGGAAGGAGTTGTGCAGGTTGTGTGAGGGCAATGTCATTGAAGAAATAGAGGTGTCAGAGTAGCTGTCTCCAGTTGTGTTGGCAAAGAAAGCTAATGTGGATCTGAGAATGTGTGTGGATATATGGTTCATCAATACGGAAAAATGGGTTGACAGGCATCCCTTGCCCAATATTGGTGGCATGTTGATGTTGGTCAAGGGAGCTAAGGTGTTTTCCACTCTAGACTTATCATCCGCATACCACAAGATCCTATTGCATCCTGAGTCGAGACATTTATCCTCATTTGTAATGCTGAAGGGGCCATACAGGCTTGTGCGCATGGCCTTTTAGATTAGCGTCCGTGGGTTTTCAAAGGGCAATGGACCACTTGTTCTGGGGAATGCCAAAGATAGTGTATTCCCGGATGACATTCTACTATTTGGTGAAAACAAGGAAGTGCATGAAAAGAGTTTGCATGGTGTGTTATCCAAATTGCTTGACAGTGGATTAACAATCAAGTTTAACAAGTGCAAAATCGAGAAGGATGGAGTAGAGTATCTGGACATTGGTTGGATGAGCATGGTGTGTCACATAGGCTGAAGTTAGTAAAAGCCATACAATGACCTGGCTCCTAAAGACAAGAACCAAATACCATCATTTTTGGGGTTAGCCGAAAATTATTTGAGGTTCATACCAAATTTTGGAGACTTATGACAAAGAATGCCAAGTTTGAGTGGTGTGAGGCTTGTGAGTGAAAATTTGTGCAGTTAAAAGAGAGCATAGCATTGGCCCCTTTACTGAAACCTTTTGACATATGTGACACAAGCATAATTTGCACTGATGCCAGTAGTGTGAACTTTGAGGCAGTGTTGATGCAGCGTTGAGGGGGAGATAGGTGACAATAGCGTATGCATCCAGACAATTGTGGGAGTCAGAATTTGCATATTCCATGATCTAACATGAGGCCTTGGCATGTTGGTGTGGCATTTGTCATTTATTACATTTTCTGCGGGGAACTGAGTTTGTACGGCATACCAATCATTGCCATTAGTGGATGTCTTTACCACAAAGGCGGCAAGCAGAGCTTCCACCAGGATTGCTCGCTGGGTGATGAGGATGAAGGAGGACATGTATGTGCTGGAATACCTGACAGGAAAGAAAAAATGTGGTAGCTGACTGTTTGTCGAGGTTGCAAGTCAATTGTTTGGATGAACGAGATTTGGATGAAAAGGATTGGATGGTGGATGGTGAATGTGCTGCGGAAGAGGTTACATTTTGAAACAAAGGATGTTGTGTTGCAAGGAATGTTGAAATATGTAAGAGATAGGTGGCCAAAGAAGGAGAACGTTCTGTCCAGTATGAAGACTATCAGCAAGTAGGTGATGAACTGTTGTTGATTGATTGTATGCTGTGGACAAATGAGGTGTTGGTGGTGTTGGGGGAGCTAAGAAGTCATGAATTGGATCTTGCACTCAAGGTACATTTAGGAATGAGTGCAACCATGCCTAGGATGAGATCTGAATACTGGTGGCCTGGCATGGACTGTGAAGTGAAACATAGTTTTTGGAACTCTTTGGCATGTGTATGGAGCAATAAGTCACAAAAGACTGGGAAATACCTACTGGTGGTAACAGATACGATGGTTGCTCCGTAAAAGAAAATTGGATTGGACATTTCTAGACCTAATAGATTTCTAGGTGCCAGATCTGTGTATGCTTTGGCGACTGTGGATAAGAATTTCTCGGTGGCCAGAAGTGAAGTTTACAAATCCGGTCAATACGTGTTTGATTTCTGGAAGAGAAAGTGGGTCCCTGAGGTGATTGTAGCCGGAAATGGTGTGCAGTTTGAGTCATGTAAGATGAGAGATTTTTTTTTAAAAATTGGGTGTGGAGCGAGCCCGTTCATCGGTCTGTTATCCTCAAGGAAATGGATTGGTGGAGCGGTGGAACAGAACTTTGAAGGAAGGACTGCAACTGGTTTTGGGTCAGGGTGGTTTGTGGAAGGAGGCTACGTGGAAGTTGATAAGGGGGTATCGTGCCACACACAATAGTGCCACTGGGAAAACACCTTTTGAATTGATGAGGCAGAGATGCAAGGATGTTGTTGTTTGTCGGCATCCAGAGGCAGAATGAGCGGAATGAGTTGAAGAGTGTTGGTGGAGTAGATGGCAGTGTTGGCTCAAATTCCCTAGGCTTGGCAGTAGTAGATTGGGTGTGTGTGTTTTGTGGAAAAAAAGGGAAGAAAGGAATGTCTAAATTCTCTAATATGTTACTAGTGAAAAAGGTGAAGGAACCATTCACCTTAGTGATTGAAATATATGTAATGTGAAGAATGTTGTTAAGCTGGCTGATTGCATTACCAAAGCACATTGAGCAAGAATAAATGTACAGACCAATGTGTTTCCAAGGCATGGCAAGCACGTAAGATTCCGACTAAGAAATGTACTGCAGCTTATTTAAGCTATCAGCAATTTTCAATGTTTTGCTGTTTGGCATGTCTATTATTGTAGAGCCAACAAGTGTATTTCCAGGCTGTGTCATTCAAATGTTTCTCTATGAAGTTGATATGCTATTTTTATTTGATTTTATTTTGACTTCAGTGGTGGCTCACACAGGTAACGCTGTGGGGGGGCGAGGCAAGGCTGGGTGGGGGGTAGTGGAGTATGACATACGACAGGAAAGTGGATAGTAAAGAAATACTGCATGCGCAAAGTGCTTTATTTATTTATTTATTTACTCTCCACTTTCCCCTCGTATGCCACACCCCAATACCCCCCACCCAGCCCGCCTCACCACGCTTCATCGCCCCACAACGTTACCTGTGCAAGCCGACCCTGTTTGACTGTTTATAGAGTATTTGTATTGTTGCATTTATGTTACCCTTGTATGGTTTGTGTGAAATTGGTGTGTGGCATCCTGCGTTGTGGAACATTGGATGTGCTGGAGTTGGGCCATTCTAAGAAGGGCCATTAGAGAGCAGGCTTGTGGTGGGAGTATGGTGTCAGCTTCTTCTTGAGCAAATAAACTTACCTTCCATCACGCCTTCGTGTAAGTCTGCATTATTCAAGAATGTAATACAGACCTAGTCTAAAGTAGTTGCCAGTTATTGGCCTACCCATTGTCAGTGTCAGTGGAATTATACAGCAGGGTTGGATCAAATTACACAGCAGGAGTTACTGAAATAGGAATAAAAAAAACTGAAATTATGTGGCCTAATGTGACATATATTATGATAATATTACGTCATTAGTTTGATATTTTGAAACATTAACACTCTGAGCAAATATTTATACTCATTAGTACCAGTTTAACACCCATATATAGCAAAAGGCAACAGAGGTGACAACCTTTGCCAGGCCTTTCACTGTTGGCAACATGATTTGCAGTGTTTTTAATTACTTTTGATCTGTTTAAACTGGAAAAAAATGTTATTGTTAAAATCTGGAGTTTATGCAGCAGATGGTCAATTCTGTGGCAAATGCTGCAAATCTATATTATTACGCAAAACGCTACAGCCGCCAATTCGAATAATTCCCGAGGCCCAGCTCATATTCCACTGTGATTTAAACTTTTCTCATATCTACGCGCTTGTATAGTTTTTCTTCGGAAGTGGTAATATGTCCTTGCGCAAACGAGCTGATGCTGAAATTAGTTGTGTCGTTTTCTCCAAGTTAACTGTATTACTGTTTTCGTAATGACTTTGAAATTTAATGTTGGCTTACCTTTTTTTTGCAATAATGCAAAGTGTACGTACGAAAACACACATGCATACATTTTGTGAAGGGTTGGTAATGGGCACTGGACCACTTTGCAAAGCTTTATGGGAGTGTGTGAGAAGATCTCGGCTGAAGTATATCGTTTGTCACAGATTTTATGGAATATACTTTCCAGTGATGAGGAAAAAGTCTGTGAGTCAATAGAGGCGGACATCTGAGCCTGATTCATTCATGTGTTGAAAGGGGACACCATTACTAACTAGTGGCATGTGCAGTTTTAATTTCTCCATTGGAAGTGGTCAAAGTTCAGGATTTTTGCTCTTTACAACATTGTTAGGTTTTTAATGTGTTTCTTATTATAGATCTGTTGAAGTTTTATTGTCAACAGAAGTTAAAAAACTCCTACATATGTTTAATCTATTCTGTTGAAAAATAAATGTTTGGTATTTCTCCCGCAAAACCCGTTTGTGGAGCTATTTGCCAGTTATCAGATGATCTTTTGACACTGAGTTTGCTTTTGCATTCAAAAGTTTGATAGTAGGAAGAAAAATGGATACATATGTGTGTTGAAATGTACTGCATCTTTTCAATGGATATATATTTTTTAATTGTATTTTATCTCACCACATTAGTTGCTTGTATGCAAGGGATGATTCATCTTAAAAAAGTGTGTGTCAATATGTCTTAATTTTTGTGTTTTCTTTTTTTTATCTCTAGCTAATCTGTATGTCTTTGTGCGCTTCTTGCTACGTCTAAGCCTCCTTTCCTCTATCAACTGCATCCTATCACCGTGCAATTGCTCTCTCTTCCTGTGTTTCATTCTTGTCTTGTACGCATCAGCTGTTCCTATTTCGAATATTACAGTGGTATTAAGTTTCAAATGTACTTCATGCCATGTTCCCCTCAGTGTCAGTATTCGATTTTTGTATATACATTTATATCATATAATTTCTGAAAAAAATTATACTCTACATAGTGGTAAACATCCTAGTAATGAATATGAAACTAAACATTGTATTTCCTTCTTTATCCAGACTATGCTGTAAACATTGTTCCCCTCTATTATCAAAATAGGTGACACTACGTACAACTTTGAACGTAATGGAAAGAAATGCAACACAACCAGTACTCTCACTGTGAGATCTTACAGCGAAAATTCTGTAGCTGAATGTGTTATTCACCATGAAAGCCTGGGCTCTCGAGTACTAATCGCCCCGTTCAAATTTACTGATGTCTGTAAGTAATGAATATATTTAGCGACACACCTGGGTATATTTATGTCATAGTCCTTTCTTTTTGAGCCTGTATCCATTGTGAATGTGTTTAGTTTTTGTGAATGTGCATGTATTTCTAGGTGTTTCATGGCGGCTGGCAGTTTGGGTTAGTTGCAGAATTCCTCAAGGACCCTTTTTCAGATCAGAGACATTAGTATAGCATGGTCCAGAGAGATGTATGCTTGACTTTGAGAAATCCATGGGTCTGAAAGTTGCAAATTCGAATCCTGGCAAAGCAGACTCAGGCCTCCTGCCTTCTGAGGTCAGAAAATTGAATGCCTTAAATTGCATATTGCGAAGATCTGGTATTTAGAAATAGAAAAGTACAGTATTAAGTGTATTATTAATGATTACTATTATTATTATTATTAATAATAATATTAATGATAATACTAAACCGCCCCTGTTTAACTCAACCCACCCTCTTGCTGTTGAGATACTGAATTTACACATGTACGGCACAGTATTGTGTGAGTCCCTTCATTTTGTTTTGCAAAAATGACCACAATGCAATCAGGAACTAGAAGAAATGTTTTTAAATGCTAAGTCAATCAATCAATCAATCAATCAAACACGGCATTTATATAGCTCGCTTCTCACCCGGGAGGGTCTCAAGGCGCTGGGGGAAAGGGGTATGTTACTGCTCGAACAGCCAGGTCTTGAGTTGCTTCCTGAAGGAGAGATGGTCTTGGGTTCGCCGAAGGTGAATGGGGAAGGAGTTCCAAGTCTTGGCTGCCAGGTAGGAGAAGGATCATCCTCCGGCGGTGGCTTTGCGGATGCGTCGTACGGTGGCGAGTGCGTGGCTGGTTGATCGTAGCTGGCGCGTGGGCGTGTAGAAGGTCATGCGGTCGCTGAGGTACTTGGGGCCCAGGTCGTGGAGAGCCTTGTGTGCGTGGGTGATGAGTCTGAACGTGATTCTCTTGCTGACGGGGAGCCAGCGCAGTTCTCTCAGGTGTCCGGTGATGTGGCTGTGTCGGGGATGTCCAGGATGAGTCGTGCGGAGGCGTTCTGGATGCGTTGGAGTCGTCTCTGGAGTTTGGCTGTGGTTCCGGAGTAGAGGGCGTTCCCGTAGTCCAGTCGGCTGGTGACGAGTGCCTGGGTGACGGTCTTCCTGGTTTCAGTGGGGATCCATCTGAAGATCTTGCGGAGCATGCGCAGGGTGTTGAAGCACGAGGAAGAAACGGCGTTGACTTGTCTGGTCATTGACAGGGAGGAGTCCAGGATGAAGCCCAGGTTGCGTGCGTGGTCCGTTGGTTTGGGAGCGGTGCCCAGGGCAGGGGGCCACCAGGAGTCATCCCAGGCGGAGGGTGATGATCCCAGGATGAGGACTTCCGTCTTGTCTGAGTTCAGTTTAAGGCGGCTGTTCCTCATCCAGTCGGCGACGTCTTTCATCCCTTCGTGTAGGTTGGCTCTGGCGGTGGTGAGGGAGAGGATCAGCTGGGTGTCGTCGGCGTAGGAGATGATGTTGAGGTTGTGTTGGCGTGCGATGGCTGTGAGGGGGCTCATGTAGACGTTGAAGAGGGTCGGGCTGAGAGACGATCCTTGTGGTACGCCGCAGATGACTTTGGTGGCCTCGGATCTGAACGTAGGGAGGCAGACTCTCTGGGTTCTTCCGGTGAGGAACAAGATGATCCATTCCAGCGCTTTCTCTCGGATTCCGATGTTGCTGAGGCGCTTCACTAGGGTTTGGTGGCAGACCGTGTCGAACGCTGCGGAGAGGTCCAAGAGGATGAGGGCTGCTGTTTCCCCGTTGTCGATCAGGGTTCTGATGTCGTCGGTGGCTGCGATCAGGGCGGTCTCGGTGCTGTGGTTGGCCCGAAATCTGGACTGCGAGTGGTCGAGGGATCCGTTCGTCTTGAGGAAGGCGGCAAGCTGTTTGTTGACAGTCTTCTCCATGACTTTGGCCGGAAAAGAGACGAGCGAGATGGGACGGTAGTTCTTGAGGTCGGTGGGGTCCGCCGTTGGTTTCTTCAGGAGGGCGGTCAGCTCGGCATGCTTCCAACTCTCCGAGAAGGTGGCGGTGTGGAAGGAGGAGTTGATGGTGTCTCGGAAATAGGGTGCGATGGTGGCAACGGCTTTGTTGAAGACGTGGTGTGGGCACGGGTCGGTTGGTGATCCGGAGTGGATGGAGTTCATTGTGCGGGTGGTGTCTTTGGTGCTGATCGGGGTCCAGTTGCAGAGGGTGGTGGTGGCGGGCGTTGGTTCGGTGGTAGGGTGCGTGGTCTGTGAGTCGAAGCTGTTGTGTATGTCGGCGATCTTGCGGTGGAAGAACGAGGCGAGTGAGTCGCAGAGGTCTTGCGAGGGAGTGATGTCGTTTGTTCCGGCGCTGGGGTTGGAGAACTCTTTGACGATGCTGAAGAGTTCCTTGCTGTCGTGGGCGTTGTTGTCCAGTCGTTCTTTGAGTGCCGTCTTCTTGGTGGCGCGGATCAGCTGATGGTGTTTGCGGGTGGCGTGCTTGAGGGCGGTCCAGTTGTCTGTGGTGTGGTCGAGCCGCCAGCCTTTCTCGAGGGTGCGGCTATTCTTCTTGGATTCCTTGAGTTTGTCAGTGAACCAGGGGTTTTTCTTGCTGCCGGGTCTGCTGGGAGGGTTCTTTAGTGGTGCGAGGTCATCGGCGCAGGTGGTCAGCCACTTGGTGAGGTTGTTGGCTGCTTCGTTGGGGTCGGTTGTTCTGGTGGGGGTGTTCTGGCTGAGGGAGGCGGTGAGCTGCTCGGCGGTGATCTTGCTCCAGCTGCGGCGGGGGACCCGTTGCGGTTGGTGGTGGGTCGTAGTTCTACTGAAGCTGAAGTGGACGCAGCTGTGATCTGTCCAGTGGAGTCCGGTGGCGTGGCTGAAGGAGACGTGCTTGCTGGATGAGAAGACGGGGTCAAGCGTGTGTCCGACGTAGTGGGTGGGGGTGTTCACCAGTTGCTTGAGTCCGAGGTTGGCGAGGTTGTCCAGCAGGGCGGTGGTGTTTCTGTCGTTGTTGTTCTACAGGTTGAAGTTGAGGTCCCCTAAAAAGATGTAGTCGGCGGAGGGAAAGGCGTGCGGGCTGATGAAGTCTGCGATGTCTTCGCTGAACTGTGTGCGTGGTCCCGGTGGTCTGTAGATGAGGGTGCCTCGGAGGGTGGTCTTGGGGTCGGTGTGTATCTGGAAGTGCAGGTGCTTGGCGGCGGAGAAGGTTTTGTCGGAGTTAGTCGAGATGCGGATGGTGTTCTTGTGTACGATGGCGATGCCTCCTCCCGTCTGGTTGATGCGGTCCTTCCGGGTGATCGTGTATCCGTCCGGGATGGCTGTGGCGATGTCAGGTGCTGAGGAGGCGTTCATCCAGGTTTCCGTGAGGAAGGCGACGTCCGGTGCTGACGCGTCGAGCAGGTCCCAGAGTTCCACGGCATGCCTGTGGACGGAGCGGGTGTTCAGCAGGATGCACTTCAGGTGGTTGCTGTTAGTGTTGGAGTCAGCGGGGGCGGTGCAGGTCCGGTAGCAGGTGAAGCGGCAGGCTTTGCAGGCGAAGGGTCCGTTAGTGCGTCTCGGGGTGGCTCGGTAGTAGGCAGGGTTCCGGCCGGCATTGAGTGCGTTGAGAGTGGCGGTGTCATAGGTCTGTCGTGAAATCTTGCATCGGCGGTGGGGACCAGGGGTCCTGGCGCTGGGCGCGGTCCTGGCGCTGGGCGCTGTCCGGGCGCAGACGGGCTTACCTTTGGCACGCCTTCGGCGCACAATCGGCGCGCCTGCTGCACGTCAATGCTGCGCGTGGGAGTGGGCGTCATAAGTAGGGAGCCGGGAGGGCGGGTCGGCTGGGTCTCGGCGAATGGGCGACGGGTGGCGGGGCCGCAGGGAGGCAGCGGCGGGAAAATCGGAACGAGCGACCGGCTCTGAGGTGGCTGGGGCGCTCTGGCGGACGGTTCTCGGGTGGCTGAGGCTCTTCTGCGGTGGTCGGTGTCAGCGGGGACAGAAGGGGGTGACCAGGCCTAAAGTGCAAATAAGTAAACATATTTACTTATTTGCATGGGATTAGACTCAAAATCATTTTAAAAATGTAGTATTTCAAAATAGTCTAAGTCATCCAACCTATTCCATGTCTTTTATTTTTCAATTGACAAACGCTTTCACCTCAAATGCTTTATTTCAAGATACCATGTTACAAATATGTATTGTGATGAAAAATAGAATAAAGTATAACAGTGATTCAGGGAGTGCAGTTTTCAGTGTGAGATGTGAGATAAGAGTCAGGTGGGGAAAGGTGAACACATTTTCTTGTGGCTACTAATTATTGTCTTGGCAAAAAACACTTTGATGGGGTTTATATAATTATGCAAAACTTTCTTCATTGCTCCCGATCAACGGGATTAATGAATTACCTTTGAAAGCTTTTATACAGGTCTATATTTTGATGGCAGTTGTAAATCAATTGCAGAATCGAAAAATCTCTTTCAAATAGAAAATGAATGACATATAATTAAGAGGTTGCGACCGTTCCTGGAACTGACAGTCTGACATTAATTTGTGACGTTGTTTCTGATTCAACATTTTAGGCACTATCTGCTAGGATTTATTTGAAGACTGGTCTCTTAAATGGCCCTTGGTGATACCTGTGGCCCTCATCTATGTGTAGCGTAGCACATTTGTACTGTCCATGCTTCTCAAAGAAACCTTGTTTTAGCTGATGGAGTTTGCCAAGAATCCAAGGAGCATGCCAGGAAAAGTACAGTAGTTGTTTCCTAGGATACTCCCAATTGCAAAATATACTCATGAAGATTTTCCACTAGGTGAAAAATTAACTTTTTGATATATTTCTGATTTGTACAATATTTTTCCTGTGGGGAAGCTTCTGACAGAAATGCATTTGCCATGTATCCATGGTTGGAAATTACATGCAAGAGGTATCCAAATATGTACAATGTAATAGGTTTTTGGATGTTGACCTGTTAAACTTAGGTTGGTTAAAAACATATCAAACACATAATATTTCCAAAGTAATATGGGCACTTTAGCATATAAAATCCAGCAGATTGAACTCTTTTTTTTTTTTTAAGTTTGAAGTTTATTGAAATAAAAAGAGGCAAGGACAGAAAATGAAGAAACAATCAGGAGTTATAAGAAACATGAAATCATTCTTACATAGTAGCGAAATTAGTGGAGGAAAACTTATGCATAAAATATAAAAGAGGCATTGAATGTGAGGAACATAGGGGGATGAGGAAATATCTCAAATTATAAAAGTATAAAAGTGATATGGCAAAACAGTAGATGTAATGATAACATAATAAACGAAATAAAGTATTGCATTCATGGTGGTTTACAAACTTCAACATTACGTATCGGAGATGAGGGAGGAGGCCTAGCAACTTTGGATAAATATTCAGTGAGGGGAAGCCATAAAAGATCACGTTTGATTGCTAAGGAAATAGGAGAGACAAAATTAGTGTCAAGTCTGTGATTAAAGCAGACTGCGTTCCACCAAGCAGTAAAAGAAACATCATTAGCTTGTTTCCAGTGTGATGTAATATGGTGGAAAGCAATAGCTATACAAAGATCAAGTAATTTTTGTTTGTGATGGGAGTCTGCAAAAACAGGAGAGAGGGAACCTAAGAAAATGTGTGTACTGGAGAATGGAACTGTAAAATTGAAAATCTTTTGTAATTGGGACCAAACCAAGTGCCAGAAACGTAAAATAGGAGGACATTCGAATAACATGTGGTTCAGATCAGCCAAAGGGGATGAGCAGGACCAACAAGTAGATGGAATGTCTGGGGAAAAGGATGACAGAAGTAATGGAGTGAATAGCATACGATTATAAATAAAGAATAAGGTTTGTGTAGTATTTGCAGCTCTGGAAGTACTCTGAATCTTAGACCAAATTTTATCCCAGAAAATGAGGGACCATGTGTGAGATAAATCTTTTTCCCAAGCCAACTCAACTTTAGATTTTGTACGATCAGCAGAGGACTGTAGAGATTTATAAATAAATGAAGCAGAAAGAGATTGGTCGATAACATTAGAAATTGAAAGATGTGTGGTAGGGATAGAGTTAGAAGTTGGGAGCGAAGAAAGATATTGGGTAAGGGACGGAAGCAGTGATAAATATTGTTTACGGGATGAGGAAGGTAGTGAGAATTGTGTTTGTAGATCGTGAAAAGGAAGAGGTTGATTGTCTGCGAGAAGTTGTGAGACCCATTTTAGACCAAGGGAGTGCCAGGTTTTCCAATATATGGAACGATTACGGATTTTGAGGAATTTATTATGCCAGATAGGTTGGGTGTGAGTGGAGGAGGCAGAAGGGTAAGTGGATAATAAATATGGACGAAGAAGAGAGCAAGAGTGAGAGATGATAGGGGAACATAGGGATGATACCTTAGAGGTAAAGGATAAAACTTCTTGAAATTCGTAAGGATGAAGTAAAGAAGATTATAATGTGAGCCACAGGGGAGGAATGCGAGGAAGATCAGAGGAGAGCCACCGCATGGCTTGCTTTAAAGAAAATGCGTTGTGATATGATTTAAAGTGAGGGAATTTGACACCACCGAGGGATTTGTCTTTTTTCAGGGAAGAGAGAGCTATCCGAGATTTTTTGCCTTTCCACAAAAATTTTAATAGAAGGGAGTCTATCGATTTAAAATAATGATCTGGGATACGGATGGGAATCATGGAGATAGAATAGAGGACTAAGGGCGCTAGCATCATTTTGATGGAGTCCAATCGACCCCACCAAGAAAGGAAAAGAGGATTCCAACGTGTTATTGATGCAGTGATTTTGTTAGAGAGAGATTCGAAATTAAATTTAAGAGAGTCTGGAATACGGGGAGCAAACCAGATACCTAAATATTTAATCTTCGTGGGTTGCCAAGAAAAGCCAGAGGAGTCAAAGAGATGTTTTTGACATAAGGGGTTTAAGGGTAGAATTTCACATTTATCCGTGTTGAGACGATAACCTGAAACGGCGGAGAAAGAAGAAACTTGACGAAGGAAGGAAGGGAGAGTAATGTCATCAGCGTAAACAGATAATTTAGCTTGTTTCTGAGGGCCATAGTGAAAACCAGAAATTGTGTCATCGAGTCGAATCTTAGTTAAAAAGGGTTCTAAGGCTATAATAAACAGAAGAGGGGATAGGGGGCATCCTTGACGTACCCCTCTTTGAAGAGGAAAGTAGTCGGAAATCATGCCATTTGCAAAGATTGAAGCATGGGGGCTAGAATAAAGTAAAGATATCAGAGATATGAATTTAGGGGGGAAACCAAACCATCGGAGAGCTTGAAACATAAAGTCCCATCCTATTCTATCGAATGCTTTTTCAGCGTCTAGGGAAATGGCAGCGAGGGGAGCAGAAAGGGAGGGAGCTTTACTCAAAATATTAAAGAAGACACGAGAATTATCTGATGATAAGCGACCTTTAACGAATCCGGATTGTTCAGGGCCTATAAGTTCTGGTAGTAGGGGATCTAATCGGAGAGCTATAATTTTGGCGAAGATTTTATAATCAGTGTTTACTAGTGATATGGGACGATAATTTTTACAAAGGGTATGGTCTTTGTCGGGTTTAGGTATCAAACAAATCAATGCTTCTTGGAAAGTACCTTGAGAGGAGCCGGAAGCCGCAAAAGATTGGAATAGCAAATGTAATTTTGGGAGAAGAAGGGAGGAAAAGTGATTGTAGAACTCAATGGTAAATCCATCGGGTCCTGGTGCTTTACCTCGACGAAGAATAGAGATTGCATGAGAGATTTCCGAAGGGGTAATGTCCAAATCTAATGAAAGAAAGTCAAGATGAGAAGATTCTGGAGGAGGGATGTCTTGAAAGTATGTAAGAAGGTCATGAGGTTTGGGGTAGATTCGGGAGTGTAGAGATTTTGGTAAAAGGAAACAAATTGAGCTAATATGTCTTTATCTTTATAGAAAGATGTACCATTTGGGCCTTGTAAGGATTCAATTTTTGTTCGTTCTTTACGGATTTTAAGATAATTAGCCAGGAGTTTTCCCATCTTGTTCTGTCCGCCGTAATAGCGGGAGTTGCATTTTAGAAGAGAATTTGAGGCTGCGTTGGTGGTATATTTATTAAAATCAAATTTGGCAGAAATTAATTCACGAAGAGAAGATTCAGAGTTTAAATTATAATAAGCATATTCCAATTTCTAAATTTTATCTAATAGTTGAGTTGACTTAGAGATTGATTGTTTTTTCTTCTGTGAAACAAAATTAATAATAAATCCTCGTGCAGCTGCCTTAAACGAGTCCCAAATCATGACAAAGGAAGAGTCGGGAGGGTGGTTGAGTGTAAAAAATTCAGTAGAAAAAGTTTTAAATTGGGTGCAAAATTTAGAATCAAGGAGTAAAGAATTATTAAATCTCCAACGGCCTGAATGAGGGGAGTAGGGGATAAGGTCAATGTCCACAAAGACGGGAGCGTGGTCAGAAATCAGGATGGAACCTATGTCTGAATGAATGGCGAGTTGTGCTAATGGTTTGCTGAGGAAGAGGTAATCAATACGTGATTGGGAGTGATGAGTGGGGGAATAGAAAGTGTATTCTCTGAGGTCTGGGTTACAAAGCCTCCAAATGTCAACTAAAGCATTATTCTGTATAGAGGAGATAAACTGGGTATGCATTTTGGAAGGAACAAATTTAACTTTTGAATTTCTATCTATAAAGGGGTCAAATACTTGGTTGCAGTCACCGCCAAGAATAACATATTGGTCATTGAGGGTAACAAGTTTATCCGAAATAGCAGGCCAGAACAATTTATCAACACCAGTAGGGGCATAAATATTGAAAATAACCAGCAGTATCTTATCTATAAGAAGATTAACAATAACCCAGCGACCGTTAGCGTCGCATTCTTGAGATACAATTGAAACATTTAACTTTTTATGACAAAGTATAACTGTACCATTTTTCTTACCTATAGCAGGAGAATAAAAAATGTGACCCACCCAACATCGCTTAAGTTTAGTAGCCTTCAAGTCTGTAAGGTGGGATTCTTGAAGGAGGGCTACATCTGCCTTGAGTCTGGTTAAATGCGTTAGAACTCGTTGACGTTTAATGGGGTTATTTAACCCCTTAACATTCCAGGTGACTACTCGGAATGTAAATTAGCAAGAGAATGATATAAAAGAGAAAATGTAGTAGAAAAGAAGTTAAGAAAGGCTGAAAGAGGTAGTAAGAATGCAAAAACGAATTTATGAGAGAGGTAGAGAGAGAAAAAAGTTGAGAGTAAGAGAAGTGAGAGCTAGAGAAAAGAGTAAAGAAAGAAAATAGTAAGAGGAGTGATAGTAGAATAGGAAGCATAGAAGAAATAGGAGAAGGTAGAAGAAAAAGAGGGAACATACCAACAAATACAATAGAAGAAGAGGGGTGACGACGCCAAAAGAGGACAACATCGACAACTGAAACTCACGCGACCGAACACTCGAGGAACCAGCATAGGAGCAAATGAGGAGATCAAAAATACACCAGGGTGAGGAACATGAGGAGGGGATCTGTAGGAAGACAAAAATTGAAAAAGGTGAAGTTAAGGAAACATATGATGATCAAATACATAAATGTACAAAAATAGATACAATAAGTGTGGATTAAGTAAAACAAATTAGGATGTAGAGAACATTGAGATACATTAGGAAACAAGAGGAGTAAATACTGTTGTCAAACAGGGAAGACACATGATAAATTAAACTGGTCGTACAGTGTCCATATTTTCGGCTTCATGAAAACGAAGAAACTCTTCAAGGGCGTGTGGTTCTTCAAAAGTCGTGGTCTTTTCTTTGTAGGTCACCTTGAAGAGGCACGGGTGAAGTAAGCCAAACCTGGCACCAAGGTCCCGAAGTCGTGGTCGTAAGTCAAGGAACTGCTTCCGACGGTCGGCTGTTGGTTTAGCAACATCTTGTGAAAGATATAAAGGATGACCTTCCCACATAATTTGTTTTTTCGCTTTTGCTGCAGAAAGTACTTGAAGGAGATCAGTATATTGCAAGAACAACATGATGACTCCGCGGGGTTTGGTGGAAACTTTCGGACCAAGTCTGTGTGCGCGTTGAATGTTGAGGGAGGAAGAAGGAGGAAGATCTAGAATTTTCTGTAAGAAGGTTTGGAAGAATTCGGTTGGATTTGACCCTTCTGTGTGCTCCGGAAGATTATAAAGGCGTAGGTTATTTCTACGATTTCTATTTTCCAACTCTTCCGTCTGCCTTCTTAGGAGAGAAACATCCTTCTCCAACATCGAAATTCGTGTGCAGGAAGCCTGAAGAGACTCCGTAGATTGTTCCACCAAGAGAACCCTTGAGTCAAGTGTTGACCATTTATCATGGAGAAATTGCAAAGTTTTGGTAGTTTCAGCCATAAATGGTTTAAGTGCACGAAGTTCTTCAAGGATAAGATCCATGGACGCTGAGTGCGACGAGGAACCTGGAGAGGGAGGGTCTTTCTTCAGACGTTTGGTGGAACCAGGTTGTAGAAGCTTACTAGACAGATTAGTTTTAGGAATAGCTCCCTGTGTAGCCTCTGGTTTTTGAGGAGCTTGTTCATCCATGTTGTGCATCGTAGAGTCAGAGTCTGAGGACTGACGAGAAACGACCTTGGGAGCAGTAAGCTTGAGGTTGCGCAATTTCCCCATATAAGGCAAGAGAAAAGTACAGCTGTTGATACAGAAACTCAGAAAAGTAATTTATGTGAAGAATTTCTCTTTCGTACGAAAATCCTCCTCAAAAGAAGTAAAATAGAGTAGAGTGCGCCATAAGCATGCAAGCCGCGAAGAAAAGGCGCCAACCACGTTGAGAGGTCATTGAGTTGAGGAAGTAAGCTAGTGAAAGCAACGTGGAGCCTCAAAAACATAGGAGATGAAAAATTGCAGCTTTATGAGCATGTTGTAAGAGCAAGTGGCTGAGTAAGGCGGAGGAGTCACAGAACAGTTCGTATGGTGAGGTTCACATGAGTGGAAACCGCTATTGAGAAGATCGCGGTAAAAGAAAATGGCGGCCGCCAGAATAGCGAACCGCGTCACTTGGAAAAAGAGCACATTCCGGTGGAATTGAGAGACAGGGAATATAGCGTCCTGCTCACCTCACATTCCGATTGTCGATTATGTGCAGTGGATCGGAGAAGCCTCGGTGTACGTTGAGATAATTGCCGGTGCTCGAGCTTCGTCAGCGGAGCCTCGCCGTCAAGCCGCCATCTTGTGCGGCGCTCAAGCCACGCCCCCCGCAGATTGAACTCTGACTGTATAAAGATTTTGTTTTAACAATCTCAAAATTATTACAAGCTAAAAGGGTAATGGATCATTTCCTGAGTGAGACAGAGCTGAGATTTCTGTATGCAATATTCACTGCAATAATGGTGTATCTCACTGAAAATCTGCATACTTTCATTTTCTCTTTATGTCTTGATTTTTGGGTAAACCTCATCATGAATGACGGTGGAAGTTGGCTATTGCATGAAGACCTGTTGGATTAATTTCTCCGAAGGTGGTGGGGTGGTTGTCCAAGATAAGGAAGCCTATCAGAAAGAATGTCTAAGACTACTATCAGATGATAAAAGTTACCAGAAACTTGGAACTGATCCCACCCTGGATCTCAAACAGGAAATCAGGTCCCTAGTTGACCACGCCAAAGGAATGGGGAACATCTCTCAACAGGAGGCAGAATTTTTGTGCAACAATGAAGGCCAAATCCCTTATTTTTATACCCTCCCGAAAATGCATAAAAACAAACTTCCCCCTCCAGGTAGGCTCATAGTCTCAGAGATAGGTTCCTTGCTAGAACCTCTGTCCCGCTTTTGTGATGTTTTCTTCAAAACGCTTGTACAAAAAACCTCCACATAACAGCAGGATTAAGAACCTACTACAACTCTTTGATCAGATTGAAGTCAATCAAAATACAATATTGGTGAGCTTTGATATCGAAAGCCTTTACAAGAACATTCCCCATGATGATACTCTGAGAGTACTCAAGAGAGCTTTGGATGACAATAAATGGACATTCCGGACACCCAAAAACTTTATTCTGGAATGTGCCAGACTAGCTCTAAAAAGGAACTTCTATGAATTTGAGGGAGCCCTCTACCTCCAGATTGGGGGTACTTCAATGGGCAGCACTTTTGCCCCCAGAGTGGCTGGACTGCACGTTTTTGATTTTAAACAAAAATACATACTTAACGAACAGAACCCCTTCAGACCCCAGATTGTCTTCTGGAAAAGATATTTTGATGATGTCCTTGCCATCTGGCAAGGACCAGAGGATACCCTCACATCTTTCTTCCAGTGGATAAATACATGTATCAGAACTTAAAATTCACCCATACAAAAGACCACAACACTATGGTCTTTTTGGATGTCGTTATCACAAAGGAGAATGGACGCCTGGAAACAAAAACTCATTATAAACCGGCGGCTAAGAACAATTTGTTAAGATACGAAAGTTTCTATCCCAGGCCCCTGAGGGAAAATCTGCCCTACGGACAGTACCTGAGGATCCACCGCAACTGCAACAAGATTACTGACTACCGCAAGCAGGTGATTGATCTTACCGAAAAACTAATGGAGAGAGGGTACCCTGAGAGAATTCTCACAAAATGCCAGAAAAGAGCACGCAATCAACCCAGAGCAGCACTTTTGGAGGATACATCAAGAAATTCGATTGAAATACCACTGATCTGCGTTACCATATACAGCACAGCATCTAATCTGGTCACTAAGTCCATCAACAAACATTGGACTATTCTTAATACAGTTAATCTGAAGTAGGAGAAGCCACTCTTTTCTTTCAGGAAGGCAAGAAGTATTAAAGACACGGTTGTGAACACACGCCCTATAGAAAAGATCCAAGAGAAATCAGCAACTGTCCTTAATGCTTGGGGCTTACCAGACATCACAGGACATTACGAGTGTGGCAATTGCAGTGTCTGTCACCTTACAGATAACACTAAGACACTGGCACTAAAGCCCTGCAAGGTGTGGACTTTATGAGCTCACACCAATTGTAACAGTACCAATGTTGTCTACAGAATTGTGTGCCCATGTAATCTCCAATATGTGGGGATGACCCGCAGAAGAGTAATGCAGAGAGTTTGTGAACACCGGAGCACAATTAGGTGTAAGAAATCAATGACCAAACTCACTGAACATTTCCTCTTGATGAACCACACCCCAAATGACATGAGGTGGACTGTCATAGAGCAAATTAAACCAGGAGAGAGACTACAACAACGTCTTTTTGAGAAAGAGCAACGTTGGATATATGGGGTCTCCACGCATAAGACTGAATTAAACGATAATATTCCGTGGAACTCTGTTCTCCCCAAATAGACCATCCTTTGTCCCTGAATTTCTGAATCTGATATGATACTAATGACTGGAATTGTCTGTTGAATATGTCTAAATTATCACCCATTTTTGTGTGGATGTGTGTCACCATGTGGATGTTTTGCTGGATGTTGCATTTCTTACATATGTTACTTGCATTGACTAGCTTCACCTCACAACGTGGTGAATGTTGTTTTACCCTAGGCCTCTGTATTTTTATAACTGGTCCAGTGTTTCCAAGAAAGGCTGTTTCTTTCCCCACACTCAGAATTGTTATGAGCTCACTAGGCCTCTGTATCTTTAAGATTGATTCCAGGCAAAGCGGTTTGGTTTTTTTCCCCACACTCTGGATTGCTATGAGCTTTCGCAGCGTTTAAATGATGTATTTTACTGTCCGGTGTCTACCGAAACCATCGCGCCTGCAAACGAGTCTTTCTAGCTTGTCTTCACTGATCGACGCACATCTACAGCTTTCATAGCAACGGCATCACGGCAGGTAACCACACCCCGCGATGCCCTCTCCTTGCACGTCACTGTGAAACCACGCCTTCGGACGCGCCCAGCACTCACACCACCACTCTTAGTAACGCCCTCCACCTACCTGGAAACGCCCGCTACTTAACTTCTCGCCTAAGCCTCCGGCATTACCACACGGGGCGCCGGGGAGATCTGCGGATTAGGCGGAACAGCCACAACCGATTCTCCACCAAGTAAGTGACAGACCATTAGTGGGTGGGCACCGCGCAGTCTGCTCCGCCTTTCCACTCTAATCTTTGTTTGATTCTCCCGCATAGATCGTGGTAGGATCATTTGTTCAGACCCCAACGCCCATGAGGCATGCTACCTAAGCACTGCAAGTAAGCCTCACGCCCCGCTCTTTTTCCTTCTGTATTTGCGAATGGATGTTGCCCGCATGTGTCCTTCTGAAATGTACGCCAACTAACTATGTTTCAATCATGCTTTTGCTAAGCTGAATGCGAGCGTAGACACCCACAATTATTTATAAAAGTGAAACATGAATTCGTGTTCTGATTATCGTGAAGTGGTATTCACTGCCCTTTGACAGCACTTTGATCGCTCACTTAATGGATCTGTGAAAACATTGTGAGTTGTGGAAGAGTGCACAGACACACAGCACTGAGTGGGTTGAAATATATAATCCAGGGCATTTTCTTAAGCCCTATGTTGCCTTACATCACGTCAATGGCATCTTTGGCATGACAAGCTATGAGTCATGCAATCACTTTGCTTCACGCCACATAGCAATGGATGATGAACAAAAGGAGCACTTTTAACACGCTCTGTATTTAATGAATTATGCTTTGCGATTGTTTTTGTCTTTACAGAATTTCTCTTTCTAGAAACCAGGAAAATAAACATTTACCACCACTGTGAGTACCAGTGGTGTTAGCACGTAGCCAAGGGTAGGGTACACCTTAGCGTGTGTATATTGCTTGGGCTACCCCCATTGGTCCTGACGAAAACCTTATAGCCACACAAGAGGTCGAAACATGTAGACCATTTTCATTATTTTTACTTCAACTTTTTTGATACCATAGGCAAACCTAACCTAGCATGGTGTCCCACAAATATTTTTATTGTTGCTCAGTTACTCCAGAATAAAGAGGTTTTTGCAGAGAGTTTTAAACTGGACAACTTTTAAACCACTGTTTTTCACCTATACACAAAATATCAAAAACAAACCCGTTCCACTGTAGTCAGGTGTCGCAGCACACCCGGATGGCACTCGTCTATCCAGGTGGGACCCCGATGATGAAGTATTTCACCAACTAGGTTGGTGAGTGAGGGGTCTTCTAACAAAGGATAAATCTGTCATTTTCTTGTGCACCTCTATTTCTCTGGCAGAGGCATTGAGGTACCTCCAGGGTGTACTCCTCTGATTGTTTAAGTGAGATTAATTTCTCCCTCAGGAAAGATAGGATGAGCTACTCTAAGTTTTCTTTGGTTACAATATAGCTTTGTAGCCTACCGTAGCAGGCTATACTGTCCATTAAAGATCTGCTTGAGCTTTAAAGACCCGAGTCGAGGCTAAAAGCCTTTGACAAGTGAGCTAGCCATTAATGGCCGCATAGCGCAGCTACGGTGGGCTATAAAGCTATTTGAACATTTTGTCCCCTGAGGACAGAATTTTCTAATTAGAAATACGAAAGAATTAGAGTATGAGGGGTTGAAATACCCCTTGGCTCCAAAGCCTTTGTTCACACAGCTCTAGCTGTGAATATTCTACAGTTAAATGTCATTTGCAGGGCCACGTCTGTTAGCTATTGAACATTTACAGCGAGAGTTGTGAAAGGGAGCTAAAGTCAGCCCCTAATTTTTGCCAGCTTGGCTGAACTATTTTCTGCAGTTCAGCCACACCAGGGAGACCCAGGAGCTGAGCAGTGTTCACCCCTCCTTCCTTCTTAAGCCCTAGTTTCACTGAGCAACAGGAGGAGGGAACAGTGAAGGCTGCTTGTGTCCTCCTGCACTGCCTCTGCCTTTTGCTTTCCTCTGCCAAATACATAGATTTTCGAGAGGCAGGGGAAAGAGAAAGGCAGGGGAAAGAGTAAGGCAGGGGAAAGAGAAGCGCAGAGGATGTGCATTAGGACATTGACATTTTGAGAGAAGCATCCTATACCAGTTCATATAGGCCACTGCTGCTCCATTGTATTCAATGGAGCTCCTGATTCAGAAAAGGGGGTGGTGATGAACACAGTGTCTGAATTAAGCAGACCACTCTTACCCAGTCCAAGGATCAGGGCTTGATCCATCACCGTTTTTTATCTCACTGCACCATCCCAGCTCAGAACTTGGCTATATGCAAATTAGTCTGACCCTGGCCCAGTGTATCATGGGAACAGGGCAGACCAAACTACCAAGCCAATTCTTATACTGGGAAGGAAACAAGGTACCGGGGACCGGTTTCTGGCATTTCAGCCGTCTTCGGCCCCTTTTCTGAATCGTTTTTGGCCACTATAGGTGTGGCAGGGTATACTCAGACATGAGTCCCTTTTTCACTGCACCATCAGGATTCAAGCAAGCCAGGCAGACGACGGCTGAAATGCCAGAAACCGGTCCCCGGTAGCTTGTCTCCTTTCTGGTGAAGAATTGGCTTGGTAGTTTAGTCTGCCCTGTTCCCATGATGCACTGGGCCAGGGACAGACTGATTTGCATATAGCCAGGTTCTGAACTGGGATGGTGCAGTGAGATAAATAACGGTGATGGATCAAGCCCTGATCTTTGGACTGGTTAAGAGTGGTCTGCTTAATTCAGACACTCTGTTCATTACCACCCCCTTTTCTGAATCGTTCAATGGAGCTCCTAACATTCTAAAGCAAAACTAGAATTGCATGTCTTGCCTCAAAGCTTTAATTTTGTCTCCCCCCTCCTACAGTGACAACCAGTGGGGAAGATGGCATGGACTTGAGTACAGATGGATCTGGTTCTTTTCTTGAAGAGGCTGGTAAGAGAACCAGACATGTTCAGAAAGAAAATGCATGTTTAGGTACACACAAAAATATCTTAACTGTGTGTACAATTGATTTGTCCAACATTTATAAATGTACATCCAACAACTGACCTGCAAGAATATTTTTTAAGCAATGAAATGACAAAACTGAAGACTTTCTTGTATTCTTCAAATTATTTTATTTCATTTTAGTTTCAAGATTTTGATTTTTTTTCTTGTCCTCGTATCATAATCATGTCTGCAATACTTAGACCGCCAATCTCCTTTCTAACCGTCCCTCGGTCTATTGCATACACTTTGTTCCCACCACAGTAAGGCGAGCCAACCAGGCTGGCACCCTGAGCCATACCATGGTGTAATCATTGGATCTTATATTGTTTCAGCCGTAGTGCGCTCTAATGCAGCCCAACTAATGAAGTCAGCCCACATTGTTGACTTCCTTCCCGAAAAGCCTACCAAGTCCATAGGACAAATCCATTTGGCTGCCATGATCCAATCTATTACACTTGGGGGTGCGGGGTAAATCCAGTGTTTGAAGAGCTCCCTCCTTGCAAGTAATATCAAAAAGAAAACAAGGCCAATTTGATCTCTACTTAGTGTACTGTATACTACGTTATCCACGTCCAATAGAACCAACATAGGGTTCAATGCAATGCCGACACCCGCGATGAAAGACTTTATTCCAGGACAAATGAAAAAGACATGTTCCTCATCTGATTTTATGTGGCTGCATCTTCTACACCTTGGGCATGGTTAAGTTACAATATTTGCAATCTTTTGAGGAATCTAATAGAGCCTCTTACTGGTGAAAAAGTTATTATGTTTTAAGTTTGCAGGCATGACGATCAAGTAAAGCAATTTCAGGAAATTATTTCAAATCAGCTGTATGTCTACCCTCATTAAAGTATCCCCCAGATCACATGAAGTGCTGCTAGAATTTCATCCTCAGCATCCAGAAACTTCCAATACCATAGGGCAACTTACTTCCTTTTTAGTCTTACGTCCTGAAGAGAGGACTCAAATTCCCAGTCCCCTCTTGCCTCTGGGATTGCAGTCATAAACCGGGAGGTTAGCTTCACACATTTAAACCTGGAAAGGGTGCCTCGAGTTATTGCCTCCAAAGCTTCCCATGGTAGTATCCCCTCCTCTGTCATCAGGTCTACCCCTGCCCACCTTAATGTAATACTCAACGCGTCCTTCATAAATTCTGGGGTCCCAGGAGAATCCCAAATAGGGGCGAACTTATAATAATACCCAATGTTGAGTATCTTCCTCACAGTAGCCCAGAGGATTAATGCTGACTTTAATACCTTTAACCGTACCTTCTTAAAAAAATGTGGACTCCAAACTTATACAGAAAACCTCCCTCAACAAACTCCCTTACCATTCTCCCCAAAAGCTTTCCCCATGTAGAGCTTTTTGGTTTTCCAAGTAACATTCGGATATTGATAGTAGGTTTTGGAAAAGTGAGAGGAATGCACTAAATAGAAACGTAAACTTGGGTAAAACTGACATCTTAATAAGGTTCACCGGTCCATAGATTGTATGGGGTAAGTTCTTCCATCTTGACAACATAGTGTCCACCTCCTTAGCCACTTTCCTCAAATATAGGCTGGAATTTCCTCCACAGAGTCAACAATGGATATCTCAAGATATTTTAACACTGCTGAAGCTTTCCCCCTCCACCCATCTATATTCCAGCACATAATTTCCATTTTGGAATTATTTACTGCATACCCTGGAATGGCACCAGATGTATAAATGAACAAGTCATCGGGCGTACAACACAATCTTATTGCTAAAAGGGTGAGAATCCAAAGGAATAACAAGCTCATCTTCCCTTAGCAGTTATGCTAACGTCTCTATATAAATATCAAACAAAAGGGGTGACAAGGGACAACCCTGCCTTGTGCCCCTTTGCATACGAAAGCTCCTGGTCAGCGATCCATTAAGGAGGATCCTAGCAGATGAATTTTCAAACACTGCTCGTAATTTAGTGATAAAACCCTGGCTGAAGACCATAACCTCCACTACCATCCATAGATAGGCCCAGCAGACTCGATTGAAAGCAATGGGCGCATCAATTGTAGCCACAGCCAAGGGAATGGAGTGGGCAGTAGCCAGGTCAATAGTTCCTATAAGTTCCTGTGTAAGGAAAAAATACAATCATCTATATTTAGGAGGGAGATTGGGCAATAGGAATCCGCCTTCCAAGGGTCCTTAGCTGGCTTTAAAACCAGGACAATTGGAGCCTCTTTCCATGAATTTGGAATCCGTACCCCGTAAATAAATTGCATTGAATAAAGCCTCCCATTCCGGGACTATTTCATCCATTAAGATCTTATAGAGTTCTGAAAGTATTGCATCTGGACATGCCACCTTCCCTCTCTTTACTTGGCGAAGGTGTTGCTACTTTCCTCCTCCGTTATCCAGGCATCCATAAGTTCTCTACCTTCCCTTGTGAGGCTCTGGATCCCAACGCCACCCAAACAGGCTCTAAGAGTCTTAAGATCCAGGTGGACTACTTCTGTATACAACTCATCGAGCAAGGATACCAAAGGGGCTTGCATATCGTCTACCTTGTTTGTTAGGCTCCTCTTTACGTTAATAACTAGCTCCCTAATGTAATTCTTAGACCTCTCTGCCCCTGATTTCCAAGACAACAATGCCCCCGCTTTCTCTCCCTACTCAAATTGTCTCGTGCACCCGGCTAGCTATCTCTCTCTATACTTTGCTTCCAGTTTTGCCTTGTAATTTAGTCTGGCCTCCTCCAATTTGCTTGCTACCCCCTCCCTATTAGTATTAGACCATGCGTTGTGATGTTGCATTTTGGCTTCCAGAGCCTTCACTCTTTCCTCAAAACTATTAAGCTCTCAACCTCTGAGCTCGATATGTCAAACTTTTCCCCTCTGATCTAAGCTTTAAAGGCCTCCAAGATAATATCCTGTGAGGCAGAACCTGCATTAATTAGGAAGAACTCAGAGATAGCCTTTTTCAAGGCAACGACTACCTCTGGGTCCAGGAGGATTGCCTTTTTAATGTCCACCACGTACTCCTATGTCCTCTAAGGCCCTTAAGCACCATGCTAACTTCAGTGTGGTCTGATATATGTCCAGGTAGGATGTTAACACTTTTTTTTCACCACCAAGGCTTTATCAACCAAGATGCATTCTAATCTAGAAAAGTGCCCATACTTCTTGCTATGAAAGATGTATCCTCTTCTTGAACCCATCAAATATCTCCAAGCATCCACCAGGTCAATATTGTGGAGCATGTTCTTGAAGGCTTGCCTTGCGCTAGGGGTTTGGACATGAGCTTTCCTAGAAGATCTATCTAGGAGCGGGTTCAATAAGGTATTGAAATCCTTCCCAATGATTATTGGCGTTGCCACTTCCACTAAGTTCCACTCCAGATTTAATTGTTATATATTGGGGGTCGTCAAGGTTTGGCCCATAAAAACTAACATAGGCAAATTCTGAATCGCTACTTCTCAGGACTGCCATAACCCACCTTCCAGACTCGTCAGTTTCAATGACCTCACCTCCACACCAACTCCCCTCCTTATCAAAAAAGCCACCCCCTTATTATGCCCGGTCTGTTCTGGGACAACATATCTATCTATCCAACCGAATTTTGAGAAGAAGGCTCTACTCTCATTGGGCGTTAAATGGGTCTCTTGCAGTATTCAATTAGTCAATTATTATTTCATTATGATTTGGAATTCCATGGAATTCCACATAAAATACAGAATAAAAACAGCTTTTTCATACAAAGCAAAAAGATAAAAAACAATTTCACAATTACACCTGTTGATACAATATAGTTAGCCTCGTAAATCTGGTTTACTAAGAACATCAGTTGTTAAAATACAAAAATTAATACCTCATTTTCACAAAATTTCAACAGCGAGGGTAAGTAATCTAATACGTCACATTGCAGGGCAAAAGTATCATATCAATCGGCTTTTAGTCTAAAAATCATCGGTTATCAGCAAAGATAAACATTTCGAAAGACAAAGGGTGTTAAAAAAACGTTTTTTTTTATAATTAGGAGATGATCTTGTCAAGAAGAAAATCGAAAATAGCAGCAATTATTTTCAACAGTACTAACTAAAGTGCTAATGCATTAATTAGAGTGCAAATGCTTTACTAGTACTTTGTAATGCAATATACATAGTTAATTGACATTCATACAAATATGATCTGAAGCAGTAAGGGTTGAATGGTATTATTATTTTTAACTGTCTATCAAAGTGCCAATAGTGCTTCAGTAAAATACTGATACAAAAAATGATAACACGCAATATTTTTTAAAATATCAACAATTCACCCATACCCATTCATTTTTCTTTTAATAAACATTTAAAAATTCTTTAAAAAAGCAGAAAATTTTAAAACACATCAGTTCGGATGGGGGAAACATAAGAAAATTGCGGGCCTGTTCTGCCGTTGCAATGCTATGCTTTAAAAAACCATGCCTTAAATATTTACGGCGAATTAGATGGAGTGCTGGACACACTATCAGAACATGATTAAGGTCTTGTACACCGCCCTTGCATAGATTACAGCCTCTTTCATTTTTGGGGATACCCTCCCAAGCACCTGTCACAATCCTCAAAGGAAGCATGTTCAATCTCAGTAATAAGAGCACTCGGCGTGCTCCATGATGCAGGTTCCAAAGTACATATGGCTGAGGTTTTTTGACAATAAAGCTCCCCATAATGCAATCTAGCCTTCCATTCGCATTACATGTTTGCTGATCTCTTCTACTTGAGATCATATATATAGATTTTTTAATAATAAGCTTTAGAGCTGATTTATCTAAACGGAGTACTTCTTCAAAATCAAGATCAAAAATACTTAAAGATTTTAAATAATTTCTAAAAATTACACTTTTCTTTAGCAGATTAACAAAAATTTCCTTATACAATGCAGCCCTTAATAGGTTCTCCTGCCCATTCAGCAAAGCCTTACAGCACCGCAAACACGCTGCCATCGAAAGCACATATGTAGAAAGAAGGCCAAATTCAAGTCTTAAGAGCTGAAATGGGCGCGGAATAATTTAGATTACATATTTGGCGCCAGATTTTTCCTTCCACCTTCTCAAACATTGCCCACTCACCTTCATCTATTGTTTCAATTGCATAGTTTAGAGTCGGAGGAATCTTTATTTTATATACTGCAATAGTGTGAGAAAAATGTCTTTTTCCACATTGCAAGTAAAGGCGATTAATACCAGATGCTTGCGAGATGGCTTTACTTTTGCAATGGTCCAAATGTCTCTTAGCAGAGCACATATTTTGTAAAAAAATTCACTATTTCCATTCTTTCATCTCCTAAGAACCATTTCAAGTTTGGTCTAACCTTACAGCCACTATGACTAAAAATCATCACTTTGCTCTTCGAAATGTTTATCTTTAAAAAACAATCCTCAGTATACCTGACCAATTCCGTTAATCGCCTCTGGAGTCCAATTGGGGTTAGATCCATTAATATTGCATCGTCCGCATATAGCAGACAGCTTATTTTTAGATCTCCCACTTGTGGAGGATCCCCCTTACATTCCCCTAACCGGCTTGGTAGATCATTTATATAAATTGAAAAAAGCAATGGGGCTAATAGGCACCCTTGCTTCAGGCCATTATTTGTGGGATTTTTTTTAAAAGGCCCTGAGTCCCTCCTAACAAGACTTGAGTCCATGTTGATGAGTGGAGTGCTATTATTACTCTTAACAAGTTCCCGGGTATTCCCATAGCAAGCAATTTCCTCCACAGCGTCCCTCGGTCCACCCTATCGAACGCTGTGGAGAAATCAACAAAATAAATGCAGTATACAATGGGGACCTCCGACCCACAGGATATTTATCGATCAGGGTCTGCAGGACAGATTTATTGTCTAACGTACCACTGTTCTTCCGGAACCCTGATTGTTCAAGAGGAATTAAATTATTTCCAAAAACCCACTCTTGAAGGTGTACCAAGATGCTTTTTGCAAATAGTTTTCCAGTTGCATCTAGAAGTGAAATTTTCCTGAAACTTGCCGGAGAGTTTTTTGAGCCCTTTTTGTATAGCGGGACTATAATGCTTCCCTTCCAAGAGTAAGGGATGACCCCGAGATTGTAACAATGGGCAAACAGTGGTTGTAATAATTTTGCCCAATCGCCACAATCATTCTTTATGATGGCCACGGGGACATCATCTGGCCCCATTGCCCCAGAATATCTTGCCCCCTTAATATATCCTTCAATTTCCCTCATTGATGGGGCTTCGACATCACCTACCAGTTGAGAGATTTTACTAAACCCGTCATCGTCTTCAGCCCCTGTATTTGTGGCATACAATAGAGATATATAGGTAGACCATTCTACTTCTGGAATTAACATGGGTTGGGATTTTACTACACTATCGCAATATTTGGCTATTAACGCCCAATATTTCCTGCTATCGCCTGAAAGCGCCACTTCCCGGAGTTTAACCCATTTTTCATCTTCAGCAGCCCTACGATCTGCTGCTGCTTTCCTTTTCCGGACCTGTTTTAATCTATATATCTCTTTTTGTCTTAGTGCTATAGGGTCTTTAAATTGGGCTCTAATCAGCTCATTTATCTTTCTATTTAATATTTTAATGTCACTCGGCAGAGTTGCTAAGGGGGTGCCTCTTCCGCTATGCTGCTTTTTACCCAGCGCTTTTATTGCAATCATAACTTTTTCATATCCCACAATCAAGTTCTCCCGAGCAGTATAATTATGCGGGCCAGGCTATCCTCTAAATATCTCATTATCTTCCTCTGACAGTTTTTAATTCTGAGACCATTTACATTGCACAATATAAATGATACTTCCCTGTTAGCACCAATTCTTATCCAGGGGACTAGATCCTATGTATAATGTTTAAATGACCTACCATTAGGTGGGTCTAATACCTGATGTAGAAAGGTGGCATTGAGGACTTATTTTTCTTTTTTTTCCCAGTGCACCCCACCCTGTGGCCCACCTGGACCCCGTGAAACCCAACAACCGCCCCTTCCCGCACACTCTGGGGAACCCTCCCACTGCTAGCAGGCATAGATGCCTGATGAACTTCCCCGGGGAGGATTAAAGAGACTCAATTAAACTTAACTTGGGTAGGATCCCCTACTGTCCCCTACAGCTCACCTGTCTTAACCTGAGTAAGAGAACAGGGACCCTTCCTCTTTTTAATGAGATCGATTAAGCCATCTGCATCTTTCACGGATAAGAAAGTGTGCATTTGATTGTTCCATAACCCGGAGCTGAGCATTTGCCCCAGTTTATAAAAAATCCTCCATCCTTTTCCCAGCTACCACTTCTTCTGGTCTGCTGACTGACAGACATCCAATCTAATCACAAAAGGAGTGGGAGCTGGACGTAAAGGGGCCATTCCTTAAGGCTGTACTAAGGATTGCTTCTTCACTGAGCATGAGAGGATGGTCACTAACATTTTCCTAAGCTTCTGCCTCTGGGAATTTCTTTTAAAAGGATCTCTATGGACACATTTTATCTCCAGGTCGAGATTCATATCAGGTCTGTCTGTAAGAGCCGTTTCTCGCAGCAGCTTGATATTAAGACCTTGATATCAGGTCCCTCCTCTGCCTCTGGAACATTCAGGACCCTAAGGTTCTTTCTGAGGGAATGATTCTCAATCCTCTCAAGATCTTCTCTTGACGCTTGAGTCTGTTTTGCAAGCAACCTTAGGTCCGTAGAGTTTTTCGTATTGACTTGTCTCATATGGCCTACCTCTTCTTTTCTAAAGCTCCGGGTCAGATGGCTACTTCATCCAACTTTTGAGCGAGAGCGGAGTAAGAGGCTTGTATATCCGCCTAATTGGCTTCTGATGTCTTGAACCTCCTCTTCATTTCATCTCTTAATCCTAGGAGGATAGAAACCAGTAATTCTTCTGAATGCTCCACAGTTAGCCTGTCCACCTCTGACACTCTCTGACACCCACCAGGGGCTGAGGTTACTTTGTTGCGTGTCATGAGAACCTCAAATCTATTATGTGTAGTGATCTGAGCTACACTTCTTAGGTCGACCGCAGGACCATCATCCACCCCAGTTCAATTGCTCTTATATTGTGGGGCGGTTCCACTCGGTGAAAGAGACTTATGAGGGACTTCCATTTGAGATGGCAACTGGACTCTTCCATTTTCTGCTTCTCTACCCTCACTGGATAGTGCTGGATTCAACAAAACTTTGTAAAATAATTTTAAAGAGGGGGTCACCTTAATCTACAGGGGCAGGATTATTTAGCATCTACCTCGTGGACTCTTCCCTGACTGTTTCACCATTTTCCCTGGTTTTCTAAACTTTATCACTTTAGGCTCTAATGCCACTGTTTTGCTGAGCAGATAGATTACCCCATGCCAAGTCTCTTTAATACAAGGGGACATACAAATTGAGGGACATTGGCAACCAGGACTTACCCGAATCGCGGTTGTTGCAGCTCTGATACGTAGAGTGTACCTCGAAATCTCACCGCACAATATGGAAGGTTTCTCTGGAGATACTCCACTTCTCTCTTGGGCGCAGCAAGCCTCTACTTCTGCTCCCAAAATACACTTCAACGGTATCTGTAGATACTGTCAAAAACCTTGTGGGTCCTTGAGTGTGTTTGCATCCTATGCCTCCTGTGGAAAGCCCTCCTGAGCTCTCTTGTGGCTTGTGCTGTCTCTGCCGCTGACCCGGACCTGGATGGTAGCAGCCCAGGACCTCTGCAAAGCCCACGTGGCTGTTCCCCAGCGGTGAATTAACCCGGGGCTGCAGGTCTCCTGAGACTGGGAGGTACGTGGGGTCTGCTGCTGGAGACACATAAGTATGCTGGTAGGTGCTGGGAGGAGGTTGTGTGCAGGTTTAAACTGCCATTTTTTGACCTGGCAAGATAAACCTTTTGCCAGGCTCAAACCATCCTTTTAATACATATAAGTCAGCCCTAGGGTAGTCTGGACAGCCCAGAGGGTAGGGTGCAGCGTATTTTAAAAGTAGGATATGTACTTTTAGGTTCTACATTTCCTGTTAGTGGAAAACGCTTATATTCGTTTTTCACTATTGCAAGGCCTATCTCTCCCATGGGATACAATTGGAGTTTCTTTATTCCATTTAATAAGCTGTAAATTCCAAATGGGAACAGGTAAACAATTCATGTTTGGTGTCTTTGGAATCGTAATGAAAAATCCTCTTTTATTGTGAAGTGGAAATTTTGTTTACAATTTTGTAAATGCCACTTTTGAAAAGTTGCGAATGGATCCCTCGGGACACCTTCCCCTTTGCAAATGTGTTACCACTAGTTTTAAACTGGTGATAAAGTATTATTGTTGGACAAAGGAATGCAGTCGCAAAACAGTATTACAAACTATTCCGATTCGGTATTTGGAAGGAACGTCCCAATCACGCTCCTTCCAAATACCAAATCATAAATGCAAAATTTCATTTGGTTACAAGTTACTGAATTGCATTTTATACATTTGAAAAAACATTTTTTCAGTTGCAAATGGACCTATTCTGGAAATCAGGCCGCTTGCGATCAGAAAAATACTTTGAACATCTGACCCTTAGTGCCCACAGCATGTCTCTGGGTCACTTTACTCAGTGTAGTTGGCAGTTGATCTTTGTGTAATACTCGGCCATCACTGGCAGGACATAAGGGTGTAGCTGGGCATAGCCCTACTTACACATTAAAAGGCTGACCCCACTCAAAGGACTGCATATCCACTGAAGTAAGTCTGGAGCCAGGGCAGAGGGGCAGGAAACCTGTGAAATTCAAAGGGAAACCTCTAGAAGCTTCTCCCACTTCAAAGGAGGCACCAGGTATAAATATTGAACCTTTAGTCACCAACTCTTCAGTACACTCCTGGACCTGCAGGTACTACAGGAGAAGGACAGTTGTGCTGCTTTGCTGCCAGGACTGCTACTCTGCCACCCTGCTTACTGAGAAGGAAAATGTGATCTGCAGCCTTCATCCCTGGCTGTAGTGACTCCAGAATTCTGCCATATGACCTCCTATTCTGAGCTACAGGGCCATAACAAGCTCCAGAGGCTCCATGCAACTGCTCAGATGACCTGCTACTTGGACCTGCAACTGGACTCCCTGAGTCCTGCTGGCCTCCGCTGGAGTGAGTACCTGACTACCCAAGGGGTGCCACTCAGGTCTTGGACCCTTGGTGTGGCTCAGTTGAGCTACCCGGATGTTTTTGGGCTATTTAGAAACGTGAATGACCCTATTTGTGCCAGGACCTTGCCACCTGTTCCACTGGACCAACTCTCCACGCTACAGCATCGACCACTGTGGTACCAAAATGTCATAACCAAACTATCGGTCAAAAATATCAACATCCTTTACTTATAATGGTAAGTACCAAAAACAAAATGAAAAAATATCTATGTCATAAATATAGTTGTTTAAAATATTGATTTTTAAATATATATAAAATAAAATGGGTCTCATTACGATTTCGGACTGAATCTCTTCTGCCCGACAACGCATCGTCATGGGATCGACCGACTCTCGGTGCCTGCCACAAAGTACCATAGATGCACACTATAGATGCAGCAATGGGGGCCCTTAATGATGCTTTCACCATGTCGGACAGACCGGTATGGAAACCATCTCGGAAAGCATAATCGTAATCTCAAGGGGGAAAGGCCCGCCCTTGAGATTACTGGCCGCATTCTGACTGGCACACGGGCTCTTCGAGCCCATCGGAAATGGGCGGAATGACCAGTTGGATTCCTTTCCGACCACCTCAATCAAAATGAGACTGTTGGAAAAGAATCCAACCAGCACATTATGATGCGGTTTGAAGGCTCCCACTGACGGTCGGAGCCTTCAGAGCCGCATTGTATTCGGCCCCTAAATATTAACTATATTAAATAGTAACATTAATTTTTATGAATAAAAAAAATATTTATTATATATCTTAACAAATATAACAAATAAATTAAAAGTAATTATAAAAGGTAAACAAACATATATACTAATTAATATAAATTTACATATATCTACTTACAAAGAATGAATTATACTAATAATTGTAATTTATACTATCGTTATAATCTAACAAAAAAAAAAAATATATATATATATATATATGTATATATGTATATATATATATATATATATATATATATATATATATATATATATATATATATATATACCCATCTAAAAGGTTAGCCCCAAAGGAAGAGCCCACGAGTTGTTAATTATTCTTTCGTTCTTTTATGGATGACAGCTACAGCAGGTAAAGACAGGCAACAGGCAGAATGCATCTCATGTGCAGCCAGACATGTTTTGGGTATTGTTCCCTTTCTCAATGGCCAAGTACTGCATAAACCATAACAGCTTTGCACACTCTTTTAGATCACCAAGACCAGCCCCAGTGGGCGGGGCCAATTGCTGAGCCTTCTGGTCCTCGTAGTGCAGCAATAGATTACCGCCAGTGACTCTGTTCAGAGCTACGCTACAATGTCCTTTAAAACACCCCATTGGGTTGATGCCACTCGTTCTGCTTCAAATGTTGTATGACTCGTGAAGTTCACCCCCAAAAACATACACCCATTGAAACTATGAAGCCACGTGGCGTCATCTAGGGCCCGCAAACAAGCGATGGAGCACTCCCGTGGCTGAGCTCCGCTGCTAAATATCCACCCAAAAGGTTAGCCCCAAAGGAAGAGCTCACGAGTTGTTAATTATTCTTCGGTTCTTTTATGGATGTCAGATACAGCAGGTAAAGACAGGCAGAATGCATCTGTGTGCAGCCAGACGCATTTCAGGTATTGTTCCCTTTCTCAATGGCCAAGTGCTGCATAAAGCAGAACAGATTTTAGATCAACAAGATATATATACATATACCATTACCATAATATTTATTTTTTAAAACCTCATATAATTAAATTAAAAAAGTAAACATGTTAAAATTCTTTAAATGTAGCAAACATTATTTTACACATTAAAAATATGAATAATTAAAAACATAATTATTTTAAATAAACAAACATAATAATATCAGTTATAACACCATAACATAAATGATCAAAGATCAAATGTAATACATATACTGTTCCAAATACAATTTATACAAAACTATGCAAACTATTAAAATGTATATATAAAAAAATTACTACTCCTACGTCACACAATGCAAAAATAATAAAACTGGTTCAATTGTACAAAGATCCCTCTAGTAAATGCAACAGTAGTAAAAGTGTTCGATTGCAGGTAAGTAATATTTACTGTACCCATTCCAGCCAGTACAACAGTAGCAAAACTGTTGGAGTGCAAAGAGATAACTTTACAATTCCCACTCTACAACGGTAGAGCAAGTGTTAGATTGCGGAGGGATAACATTTACTATTCTTACCCCAATGAGTGTAACAGTAGGGAAAGTGTTGGATAGCGAAGGGATAACATGTACTATTCCTACTCCAGTTGATACAACAGTAGGGAAAGTGTTGAATTGCGGAGGGGTAAAATGAACTACTCTACAGTCTGTACAGCAGTAGGGAAAATGTTGAACTGGGGATGGGTAAAATATACTATTCCCATTGCAATAAGTGCAACAGTAGGGAAAGTGTTGGATTGCAGGGGTTAAAATGTACTATTCACACTCTAGTCTGTTCAACATTAAAAACAAGCAAAATATCTTCAACAAAATAAAGTTATTTTAAAAACAAAGTAAATAAAACATATATACATATTTTGAAAATGTTAATTAAAATATATTCAATATTAAGAAAATTGAAAATAAAAACATATCACAATCTTAAATATATATCACAAATGCCTACAGATATTCTTATAAATAAAATACAAAATAATTTCCATACAAATAAAGATTTTTATTTATAAATTATTTATTAACAAAAACATTAATTATTACTTACATTATTACATTACGATGTCGAACGGAGCTTCTTCCGCCCAACATCTTCTCAGTCATGGGACCGACCGACACCCGAATTTCGTTCACATTCCTATACTTTACAATGGGAGCAGGTATTCTATCCAGAATACATGCTCCCATTGTAAAATAGGAGATGCAGTTCATCCCTGCACCCCATGGCAGGCACCTGAAGGTGCCCGCCACGGGTTGCAGGGATCAACAGGCGCTTACAACCGGATGGCGTGCACCCATGGGAGCCCTGCTGGGGGCCCCTAAAGTCGAGTTGTGACAACCTTGGGAAAGGCCGGCACAGGAAGGCTGCCAAAACATTACATCATAATTCCAAGGGCGGAAAGCAGACACAGCCCGTGCAGGTAAGAGCGGTGAGGCAGTGGGGCCGGGTGGGGGGGATTTCTATGGACGATGTTGAGGGGAAATTAATTATTTATTTAACTTTCCTTCCTCATCTTCCATGGGAATCCCCCCTCAACTGGCCACACGCCCCACGGCTGTTACCTGCACAAGCCGTGGCTGGCGGAAAGAGACGCTTTTGGCATTACTGACAGCAATCCAACTGGGGGTCGGGCTCTGCAAGCCCGTGGAAGCCAGTTGGAATGACCACTCGGATTCCTTTCCGACCGTCTCTATTGTAATGAGGCAGGCAGAAAGGAATCTGACCGGCAAATTATTATGCTGTCAGAAAGGCTCCGACCAACGGTCGGCCCCTTTTCCGACAGCATGGTAATCGGCCCCTAAGTTTAGATACTTTCCACCCTTTAACACCACAAAACTCACAACCTGAAGCTGAATAATTCTGGAGAAGTGTGGCTCACCGGTTAGAGGCGGCAGACCCAGAAGCAGAGGTCGGCCTGGGACCAGGGTTCAATTCCCGACGCGGCAGGGTATGGAACCAATGTCAGCGGGGTCGATAAATCTCGCCTCAATGCCTCTCTAACCATGGGTTCCACGCTGCAACTCTAGGCAATAGCTTGCTTAATCTCCACAATGGCCCCCTCGCTGCCGGGGATGCCTGGCTTCACCTTGGGGTTGCCCAATAGGGACCATCTCACAGGGAAAGCCAGGACGGGTTCCCCAGCGGCACACAGCGCCAAGAAACCCTGGGGTGAACGTGCGCTCTACAAATTCATCATAACATAACATAACATACACTATTAATATAAATATTCATCAACAAACGATTTTTCATTAATTACATGTAATTATTAATTAATTATAATTAATGTACTTCCTACAATAAATCTCCACAAAGCACACAACACACTCATAACATTTAAATGAAAATTATTTACACAATTAACATAAATATTTATTAAATTATTAATTAATGTTAATTGAAAAATAATTATAAATAATTGCTTAAACTTAACTTACATCCCACCCTATATGCCTACAAAACCCACAACCCACATTTAAAATCTAATAAAAATTAATGTATTTGCACAATTAACATAAATATCAATTAAACAAATAATAGTTTTAGAAACCAAATTATAAATCATTAAACTTAATTAACTTCCCACCCTTTACCCCTATAATCACCACAGCCACACCTAAAATTAAACTTTTTTAAAGTTAATTACACAATTAAAATTAATTTTCAATTAAATAAATGATAGTATTTCACAACAAATGATAAATTAATTAAAATTAATTTACTCCCAAGCCTTTACCCATATAAACACAAAAATCGCACCTAAAAAATGTAATTAAACAATTAGCATAATTCATTTTCAATTAAATAATGATGATCAACTAATTATTAATTAAAAATAACTTACTTCCCATCCTTTACACCTATAACCCCCAACCACACCTATAAAAAATTACACAATTTACATAATTCAAAATTAATTCATTAATATTAATCAACTAATTATTAATTAAAAATAAATTACTTACCACACTTTAACCCATAACCCCACACCTAAACAAATTACACAATTAACATAATTAATTATCAATTAATTAATACTAATTAATATCAAATTATTTATTACAAATACATTATTGCCAACCCTTAACCGATATAAACCCCACAACCCACATATACAGTTTACCCCAAAAACTATTTAAATCACAATTAACACAATTCAATATCAATGAAAAAAATATTATTAAACACAAAATAACCATTAATTTATTCTAATTAAATTACTTCCCACCCTATTCCCCTATAAATCCACAACCCGCTACGGCCCACAACCCGCTACGGAACTAAAAAACACACAAAATGTAATTACATTAAGTTTAATAACTGCAAAAAATGTAACACATATATTAAAAGCCATAAACAACACATACAAAAAAATTACATCACACACATTAAATAAATACTAAAATACATAACACTAATTAAAAAACGATATTTTAAACAACTATATTTTTGAACACCATATTAATGACTTCTATATTTTAAAAATCGATATTCCATACTTTCAAATCTATATACTTGACATCTGTATTCTTTACATTGATATTTCCATGTCACAATATTTTAAACCTGATATTCTTGTACATCGATATATGAGACTCAATATTTTGTCTAAACCCCCCTAGAAAGCCTTCCTAGTTCATTAACACATGTTTTAGAGCACTACCATGCCTAAAATGAATTTATTGTTTGTTTATTTGTCATCTAGTCAATTATCACATGCTGTTTGCGAATCACACTATTTATTTTGAGATTCTGGCCAGGATTCTTCCAGGGTGAAGGTTTGTGCATGTACCTAATGGCAATGAATGAATTGTGTCTGATCCACCTGTGCACCACTAGGGCGTCTCAGGTTGGACACATTGCTGTCCACATGGGTGATGTAAGCATCAACGATGTTATAGGCTGGTATGATTACATAATGCTTGTATGGACTGGAGTAGTGTATGACTATGACAAACACACAAAAGGTGATGGGAGAAATGTTCGAAAATAGTCTGAACCATTCTGGGTAGCATTTGAACCAACCGTTTTTCTTCCATTGTGCAGCTCTTAATAGAGGCTTGCCTTATGCAAATCATTGCTGACCCTGCTTCTCATGGGAACAGTCCATCCGGAACTACGGGGCAAGGCCTCCTCCAGAAGACCTTGTCAGGCCTCTTCACTGAGGTACAGCATTTCTAGTGAGCAAAGCAAATTTAGAAAGGTATTTGGTGGCATTACATTTAACTGGCTTGACATTAGCTTAGAGGGAGACACTGTAAGCCCCAATCTCAGTTCAAGACATAGGGAAAGTCATTGTGGAGGTAGCTACAGGGAAATTTCTCGGGGCAGATGGATTTCCTACTGAATTTTATAAGGCTTATAAAGATTTTTTGGCTCCTCAACACACTAAAATGATTGAGACCCCGAAGCATAATGTCTGCCTACCTGAATGGAGAAGGGAAGCATTGGTTGTGTCCCTGCCAAAAGTGGGACATTATGCAATGGAACTGTCTGGATACCACCGGCTATCAATGCTAATAGTTTTTTAATCAATTTTTTATTGGCTGTAAAGACAAGAGTATCTTCCAGTTTGTATTTTTACATTTCAGTTACATAACACTAGGATTGTCATTCTCATTATACTGTATGTTGGTACACATTGGTACATTTATGATAACAAGCCACGTTTTCCTTTTGTGTGTTAAACATGCCATCACAGTGTGCAGGAGAATATGCTTGTACATCTTAACTCTCTTCCCTAGGAGTAGTTGGTGCTGCAATTTGCCACTCATTAGGTTTGTTTCCTGTGAAGTTCACTTCACAATAACCTGCTCCGCTGTAAATCAGGCATTGAAGCACACTGGAGGGACATTCAGTTCCTCCAGTGGGAACCCCATGATGAAGCATGTCACCACTAGGGTGAGTGAGGGTTCTTCTTAAACAAATATGAGTTATTGTTTTTTCCTCTTTGTATGTGTTTTCACTCTTTTTCCCAATTCTGGTTCCAATATCGACTTGTCACTATTGGTGGGAGGCTTTTTTCCTTTGGTGTTCCTGGCTTTATTTCTCTGCCCACAGCGCCAATAAGTCACTCCTTAGTTGTTTTTTGCATGTTTGTAGACATCCCTGCACCCTGTGGCAGGGTGCAGAGTTGTTTAGAGGGGCATAGGTGTCCCCCAGTCACCATATCAGAGGGCAAGTGGGGAGGGAGGCCTGCTAGGGGTCCCCAAAGTCATTTCTGTCTGCCTTTTCATAACGGGCAGACGGCCATGAAATGGCATGCAGAAAGGGACCTTATAACTCCTATGGCTGTGCGAGATATGACACTGCCCCTATTGTAGAGATGACTGTCTCTCTGACGGTCCAAGGGGCTCCTTGAGCTTGTCGGATTTGAGGCGGACAGTCCCTCCACCAGATGCCTCTGCCCACCGCATCCTACTGTGGATGGCCGACCTGCAGGGGCTGATGGTGGTAGGACCGCCACCGAAGGCCTGTTGGTGGCGGTCTCACCGCCATCGCAATCAGGCCCTAAGTCTCTTCTCATGTGGTCTGAGTCTTTAAAGATGAGAATGTCATTTACAAAAAAGTATATTAAGTGCAGATGATCATTTTGACCAGGGATGTGCATCCCATTACTGATAGGGACAGGGATTCCAGAATGCTATTTGCAATCTGAGACTACATTGTACTTTGCCCACGTTACTGTCCATATTTTGACAGAAGTGTGATAGATGTTTCTTCCCAGGTATCGGAAAGGAATTGTCTTCCATATCAGCCGACTTTCCACTATTTAGCTCATCGGAGGGATGTAGTTTGACTTCAAATGGGAAAATGCATTATTAGAATCAGTTTAACTGGAGGCCTGTGAAGAGAGAGATCATGCGGTATTCACCATGCTGTGGTATGCCCTATTGAATGCCCAGAAAGCGGACATTGGCCCCCAGCAGTTCAATAGCCATGTCAAAGAGCAGGGGTGTTAAGGGGCAGCCTTGTGAGATGCCTCTCTGGATCCCAAAAGATTCAGAGATGGAGCAGCCAGTTTTTATTTTGGCTTTGAGGTTTGTATATAAAATGTGAATCCATGTATGCGTGTAGCCACACACTCGGTAATTTCCTGGATTTTATGCATATACATCCAGTTCAGAGTCAAAGGCCTTCTCCAAATCAAGGGTTATACAGGCCATGTGTTGCAGTGCATCTTTGATGCTTGAGATGCTGTCCCAAAGGTTGCAGAATTTAATGTAGGTATTATGTCCAAGTATAAAACTGTCTTGATCTGGGTGTATCTGATGGGAGGAGTCAGCAAGCCAGTATTTTAGCTAATGTTTTATAATCTGTATTTAAGATGTATTGTGGTCTATATGAGGTCATATTACTGGGGTTTCTGTTTCATCAAGGCTAAATGCTGACTATAAAATCCTAAATAAGGTCCACGGTTAACCAGATCCTTTGCTATTTACCACTGTTGATATATCTCAACCCAAGTGGATTTGTGCCAGGGCAGAGTAACTTCCTTAGTATCAGATGGTTCTTCCACGTTCTGGAAACATCCCCCCTTTCTGAGGCTGATCAGTAGAGGGGTAGATAGAAGTTTGACACTGTTAGCTTGGAAACAACCTGCTTACTGTGTTGAAGAACATGGGTTTCAGGGAAGAGGCTATTAAATGGATTACTTTACTACATGTGAAGCCCACAGCAAGGATCAGCACGTAACACATAATTTCGGATTCATATAGAATGCAGAGGGGAACCAACAAAGGTTTCCCATTATTCCCTCTATCATTTCCAATGGCATTTGAGCCATTTGTGATTGCTATTTGGCGAAGATTCGGAACAGAGGGATAGCAGCAGCCGGGAAGATACATAATATTTTCCGTTCACATGGACAACATTCTGCTTTATTTACAAGATATATGGATAGGGTTAGCCGTATCGATTGAAAATCTAGAAGAGTTCGAGGAACTACTTTGCGTAAGGGCAAAGTGGTGTAAAATCCGGCTTATATTTCTAGAAAGACCTATGGAGGATTGTTGTATGTGATGTCATAGTCAACCTATTTCATGGAATACCATTACTGAGAAACCATTACAGCTAAACTGTTTAATGAAAATTTGCAGGGTGAATAGCATTTAAATATTAATAGAAACCATTTTATAGAATACTTTTAAGCACAGCAGGGAGAGCTCCCAAATTTATAATAAAGCACTCATGTAGTCCAAGGATCAATAAGAAAAGTTCAAAAATCAAAAACATACATCAATATGGGCATAGCTTCAATCAGTTCATAGATATATGAGAGCTGTAAAGATGAGTCTTCAACAGATTTTATTCTTTAAATACAAAACATCCAGCCCAGCCAATGCATTTCATCTTGAGAAAGAAAGTCATCAGGGCTGTGAAATAGATATATACAAAGACAAGTTGTGAAAGCACATAAAATACATTAAAAACAATTATTTAGGCTTCTGAGCCCATCATACACTAAACATTACATTAAATTCAGAATTTGAGCCCCATCTTGACAGAAAGGAAAGAGAACCCCAGAATTATCTACATTATTCTGAAAACAAATATTGTGCCATAACAACTCAGTCCCATACCACACATAACATAGATGTTTCTCATATCATTACAAACATTCCTTTGCTTTTTGTACTCCTAAATAACATTTGCTACTCTAATTTTCCCCTATATCATACCCCATACTACAACTTTTGTTACAGTCATCATTTCCAATATTGCTACTGCATAAATGTGGAGAAGTGTTCATCTCTGACCCTGTAGTGACCAATTGCACTGAATCATCCTAAGGAAAGGAAAGGATACTACTATTATTTCATTATCGAGAAAAAATACTCTGTAGTTGGTACAAATCCATTACAGCAATAGGTTAAAGCCTCATCCACACGCTACCACCTACCAATTACTCCACATTATACACAACTACATCACCAAATAGCATCTGAAAGGGTAAATAACTTCCCCAAATAAACAAGCCACCATACACTCATTCTTCAACTAAACAGCAAGCCACCTCTCTCCTCACTATAAAAGATACATCCTTCTCGGATGTAGCCTCATAGTCTCCCAGCCAGAATGAAAGACCTCCTTCTTCAATTCCTCTTAAATATCTTAAGGTGACCAATCATACAACAAGAGAGTCATAATCTGCCAATCGACTCCATCTATGTCCATGGTCATTCCTCTTCACGCAGAGAGTCTAAATTATAACTTGAGCCAATCATTCACTGCATCTCACCCCAAAATCGGTTCCCACATAGGTCCGCTATATTGCCAAGGCAGTCTCGCAAATACATCTCAGAATCATAGCCATTGGTTAAAATCTAGACCAATCGTCACAGTATTTATCTTTATCTCGTAGTATTCCACAACTCCATAGATATATCTTGTCCTTGAGGAAAAAAGAGCTTGACTTTAGTCCATCATACCCTACATATCCGCCAGAAAACAGTTCCCACATCAGTCTGCTAAATTACCACTGTGGTTTTAAGAATAAGGCACAGAGCCTTATCCATTGGCTAAAATTCTAGAACAATCGTCATGACTTTCGCATTTATCATGCTGTTTCCGACAACTCCTTATCACCCAGAAATCCGTTCCCACTTTAGTCTGCTTTATTTCCAATGTGTCTATGCGATAACGCCTGTAAGCCATACCCATTGGCTGAAACATCGTAAGGAATCACCTTTCTGCCTCAGGCACTATTTCCATCCCATATCCTTAAAAACAATTTACATATAATAAGCATCAATATAAACTTGCATTTCCTATTGGTTAGAGTTATGGCCAAAGAGAAAATTCTTAAGTCTTTGGATGAACTATTCATCACTTTTTTCAATGTTGACCAATAATCAGTCCAATAAAATCACTCAAAATCGTAAATGAACCAATCTAATCGAGCAACATAAAAAATCTCCTTTATGTGTCGTGCACTATTTCCATCATATTTCCTTCAAATATAACGGGGTAACCTCCACAACCAAAGCCACAGTACAAATATCATCCAATTATCTTCTTTTTCTTGTACTAAACTAAGTCAAAGCAATACTGTTTCAATAAACACCAATCAGTCCACTATCTGGTACACCATTATCATTCTCTGACATATAGACCAAGTCACCTCTACTCAGCTTGGCGTGTGTCCTCTGTTATTCCTCCAACACACAAGTGCTAACATGTTCGCCCCTTCACTTGAACTTATTCCTTCTACTGCCTAATTTATCGAATAATACATATATAATCCCAAAAAATCACCAGTATATTGCCATTAATTTCCGTAACAGCAATCATAAAATGCAATGCAGCTCTTCCTCTACCTTGAATCCTCTCTCCAGAGCCCTCAGTCTGCTAATCCATTTGGCCTCTGTTTGACAAAGGCCCAATTCAATATCATGGTCTTTGAATTGGGTCTGTTTCCATTCTTTGTAACCCGTGGAACTTGATGTTAGTTTATTCGGATGACACTCCTTAATATGCAATGCTAAGGGGGGTCGTATGTCCTGAGTTTTGACTGCTCTAAAATGCCCTTGTATTATTTTTAACTTGAGTGTTCTCTTTGTGTTTCCTACTTAAATTTTGGAACAATCACAGATTGTGACATAAACTACGTAGACACTGTTGCAGTTAATAAATTGTCGGCTATCATGTGTTTTCTCCGTATTACATTTAAAACTCTTGTTTGTTGAGACCAAATTTGCACATATTGGAGTCCGCCCATACAAAGAAAGCTTCAGGAGGGCTCAATAACCAATTGTAACATTTGGGCTTGATCAGTGATAAATATTTTCTAGTAACCTCCCTCACAGTACAACATCTCCTATAAGTCACAAGAGGTTTCTCAGTAATAACTCCATTTAGACCCAGTGCTCCAAAAAAGAAAGGCCAATGTTTTAATAATATGTTATTGTAGGAGTGTAGGGTCTGCTTTCTAATGGTCACTCCATTTTTTGCTTTTTGCTTCACTGGTTTTCGACTTAATGTGGCTGTGGGCCTGCTAATCAGACCCACAGCCTGCTGTTCTCTCCTTAAATTCACATCCATGTACTTTAGGTACATACCCAATTGGACATTGGGTCACCTTATCAGCCCCTGTACAGTGTACTATAGGTACCCAGGGCATAGGTGTATCCAAGGCCTACCAGGGGCTGCAGCATATCTTTTGCCACCCCTGGCTGGCTATCCAAACTGACACAACTGGCCGATCAGGCGGATAAGGCACCCTCGCAACGCAGAACTCTAGCGCTTGACGTGCATATTTTAGAGCGTTTGATGCTTTTAACTACCTGTTTTTTATTTGATTTGTAATTATTTGTATTTCCCCTGTTTTTATGCTGCTGCCTCCCGCCCACTTACTCGCACTATAATCTTGTTAAGCACCGCTGTTTTAGCGGGTCAGGTCCCGGGGATTTGCTTGTACGCTCGCCATCTTGAGAGCGAAGGGGACATTTCAGGGCACCATCTTTGAGCGTTCCAGCGCTTCTGCAGCTCGTGATCCGCCTACTTAAGGCGACTGTATTCCGGGGGTCAGCCTGGATAAGGCACCCTCGCAATGCAGAACTCTAGCGCTTGACGCGCATATTTTAGAGCGTTTGACGCTTTTAATTACCCGTTTTTTATTTGATTTGTAATTATTTGTATTTCCCCTCTTTTTATGCTGCTGCCTCCCGCTCACTTACTCGCAATATAATCTTGTTAAGCACTGCTGGGTCCGGTCCCGGGGATCTGCTTGTACGCTCGCCATCTTGGGAGCGAAGGGGACATTTCAGGGCGCCATCTTTGAGCGTTCTAGCACTCCTGCAGCTCGTGATCCGCCTACTTAAGGCGCTCTACTCAGCGTGCAGCGGTGACGCGCAGCGGGCGCGCCCTCCCTGTGCCTGAGTCATGCCAGAGTCCTGCTCATCTGCGCTTGTCAGCGCTAAGGAGGCGCTAGGCGTGGCAGGATTCTGTTCTTTTATCTAGATGGCTTTTCATTACTCCAGGAAGGAACTTCTTAGGATTCGGAGTATGATCACTCCTTGTATGCATTTTCCTTTATATCCTCTTTGTGTTCCTCATGTTTGTTCTTGTGGTAGGTTGTCCCTCCCTTTCTCTGCCCCTATTTCAGCCTTTACGACGCCTCATTGTTCAGTTGACACTCTGTCGGTCAATCCTGCTTCACATACTTGGTCATCGTCACATTTAAAAATTTGTCATCTTAATGTCAGGTCTCTGCCCAAACATTACCAGGATATCCATGACCTGTTATCTCAGGAATCTCCTGATATATTTTGTATGACTGAAACTTGGCTGCAGGATGAGGCCACGGCAATAATTAATTTAACACTTCCTTCGGAATATGCTATTTTTACGCTTAATCGCAACTCCAGAGGAGGAGGTATTGCCATGGCTATTAAATCCTGCTATCCTTGTATTTGGAAACCTATAGATTTAGCCGGATGTGAATGTGCTTTTTTTGCTGCTACTATCAATCATCATTTCACACTTTCTAGACTGGTGATATATAGACCACCAGGTAGTGATGTATTATTTAGGAAAGCTTTTCCTGAACTTGTTAGTTCTCTGGCGGTAGCCTCAGCTAACTTTAGCATCATTGGGGATTTAAATCTTCATTTTGATGCCTCTGATACCCCAGCCATAAGTGGCATTCTTGCAGACTTAGAGGCTCTTCAGCTCTCGCAGCTGATCCTCCATCCCACGCATGAGTGTGGCCACATTCTGGACCCACTGTTTACTAACTTGAGTGTGGTCAAGGCTAGTTTGCCCAGACCTATAGCTTGGAGTGATCACCATCTGATCAAGTTCCAGGTCACTACTAAGGACCACCCTTATAAAACATCGGACAGAACAATCTTTAGACGTCCATGGAAAAAACTTAAACTTGCGGATTTTCACCATCTTCTGGAGCGCTCTCCTTTGGCCCCGTTTGACGATGCTGAGTCTGGTTATACTCTTTTCTGTGATTGGATCATTAAAGCCCTTGATGCCTTGATTCCTGCGGCGTGGAGTAAGAGCCGCCAGTCAGGATCTAGTCCATGGTATAACGATGCTTTACGGCTTTTGAAAGCTACTTGTAGGCAAGCAGAGAGAGCTTGGCGCAAGACTTATGAGGGGGGACTGAAAACTCTTTATCTTGCGAAAGTTAAGTTCTATCATCGAGCTGTTTGCAGGGCTCGAGCAGCTTATTATTCACAGGAATTTAATACTAGCATTAATCCCACAAAGTTGATCTTCAAAGTCTTGAAATATCTTACTGCTAATAGAGTTTCAGTGCCCGAGGTCTGTTCACCTTCACACTGTGAGGATCTCGCGGCTTTCTTTGTGGAAAAAGTGACTGATATTTACCGCTCCTTCCCTAGTACTACGCTGGCAAGTGAGGATCTGGTTTCCATGTCTTGTAATAACTTGACTCTATCGACACTCCCAGCCCTTCCGGAGGAGGAGTTTGAGAAATTGGTGGTTAAAGTGAAATCTGGTTCTCCTGCGGATCCACTTAGACCTGCCCAATTCAAAGACTCAGCTGCTTTCTGCTTACCCCCTATTTGTCATCTTATAAATGTATTCCTCTCCTCGGGTAAAGTCCCCTCGAGATGGAAACAAGCTCATGTCACTCCCATCCTGAAAAAACCATCACTGGACCCTCTCAAACTCAAGAACTATCGTCCTATCTCCCTTCTCCCGTGGGCTGCGAAGGTGGCAGAAGCCCATGTAAACGGCATTCTGTCCAATCATCTTCAGTCTGCTAGCATTCTAGACCCTTCGCAGAATGACTTCCATGCTGGGCACAGCACGGAAACTGCTCTTCTCTCCATGGATGAACATCTGCGCGCAGCACTGGATGCGGGTCAAACAGCGGCTCTGGTACTACTTGATATCAGTGCCGCATTTTACACTGTTTCCCACGCAATACTTCTGCAGCGGCTGGGAGAGCCGGGCATTGAGGGTTTGGCGCTAGAATGGTTTCGATCATTTCTTACTGATCGTACTTTTCGGGTCTCTACACCTCCCTTCGAGTCTAAACCCCACATCATCGAACAGGGAGTCCCACAGGGATCAGCATTGAGCCCCACGCTTTTCAATCTTTATGTGCAGCCGATGGCTGCTGTCGCCAAGCGTTGGGACCTTACGATGGTGTCTTACGCTGACGACCCGCAGCTTGCGGTTGCACTTAGTGGAGACTCTGACCCTGAGGCCACCAACTTTCGTGAGGGTCTCAGTGCGGTGGCAGGATGGATGACAGCTAATTGCCTGCAGCTCAATGCGAAAAAAAACGAGGTATTGATTGTGGGCAAACAGAGTAATCTTTGGGGTGATAAGTGGTGGCCAGCTGACCAGGGCCCTACCCCTATTCTGGTTACCGAGGTGAAAAACCTGGGCGTTTGGTTGGATTCTACGCTTCGTTTTTCCTGTCACACAAAAAAAGTAGCCGCGACCTGTTTTGGTATCTTACATGGACTTAGGCCCGTGTTGAAATTTTTTGAAGCTCCGACTCGACAACTGATAATTCAGGCAGCTATACTGTCTAGGCTCGACTATGCGAGCTCGCTGCTGCTTGGAGCCAATGAGGCCGAAATTACGAGACTGCAGCGCGTCCAGAACGCTGCAGCTAGGGCTCTAGTCGGTCTTCCCAGATTCTGCTCCGCTAAAAGTACTATTCTCAAGCTCCACTGGCTGCCTGTGCTCCAGAGGATAGAATTTAAGACCTTATGTCTTTCTTTTAAGATACTGAAACTTGCTTCTCCTCAGATACTAGAGCATCTTATTCTCACTTACATTCCTTCCCGTCAGTTAAGATCCTGTGGACAAAATTTAGCCATAGTTCCTCGCTTTTTGAGAAGTAGATCTGGCGGTCGCTCTTTTAGAGTGCTTGCCCCCAAACTTTGGAACTCTCTTCCTGCCCATGTCCGTGATAATCTTTTGACATTTAGGAAAGCTGTTAAAACTTACATTTTCACTAATAGCTGTTAATTTTCTTCCATTTTGATCCTTTTGTTGTTCTGTTTGTGTTGTGTTCCTTTCCAGGCGCAGCGCCGGGACGCCCCTTAGCTGGGGCAGCTGTGCGCTTAAAAATGGAGTTAACATAACATAACATAACATCACTCAGCTGGGGCAAGGTCGTGTAATCACCCCTTGCTTAGATATAGTATACCTACATCTAAACCTATATCTGGACACATATACACCTATAAGTCACTCCTATGGCAGGCCTTATCAATCCTGGAGGCAGAGTGCTTGGTTTTATGTGAGATGGTGCTCTAGAATGAGCTGAGCCCGTCTGCAGCTGTCGGGACCAACTCCCTTAGCTGTTCCGGGATATTGCCATACCAGATACTCTTAAGTGCATTATAATACTCGCGGTTACTTGCTAACTTTGGTTTGGCTTTATCAAAACATGTCGTGTAAGGTGTCATACGCTTTGGAATACCACCCCCTCGCCAGTCCTGGCAATGGGGGTAGCATTCCACGCTTCTAGAGGGAGAAGACATGCTACTTCGCTTAAACGCGGATAAATCTAACTAGAGCTCCAGCATCACAAAATGGATGCTGCTGCACAGACACAAGTCTGGCCTCCTGCTGCTGACCGAAACTCCGGCAGGGGAGGCCTGGACAAATGGTATCCTGTCACAGGGAGGTGTTACACCACCCCAGACAGGAGATAGTGGATTGTAGCAGGGAGGGTTGAAAGAAACTAGACACTGCCTGGGGCGCACAAGGCGTCCCATGCACAGCCCAGTTCAAACCGGTGCTGGGGCACTCCAGCCCCAGCTCTGGCGCGAAACTGAACAAAGGGAAAGGGGTGTAACCACCCCCTTCCTAAGTTTCACCCATAGGAGGGACCTAGCTGGTGATCCAGCCACTTGATTTGGAATAAAGGTAGGAGCTGTGCAATGGTATTTAGATCATCCTGACTGAAACTTTGAAATATACATCTGGACACTTCGACATCCTACTCAACATAGAAGACTGAAGAATCTCCCTTGTGGTCAAGGAGTGGCCACCCTGTGCAAGCTGGCAACATCAGCGTGACAAGACTTTCTTTGCCATTGTTCCCGCCAGAGCTCGAACAACAGAGACCAACAAGACCTGGACTCCCAGACTTCCAACAGCCCGATCCACAGTCCTAGCAAAGCTTAGACCTGTGGAGGCGACGTGAGACGTGGGACTGGCCATCTTGAAAAGTCGACGAAGTGCTTCCTGTTCAGCTCCTGAGGTTCCATTGAAGCTGTGCATTGGGGTTTGAGAAGCCCCAGCCCCGTGCAGCTCTTGCATCAAAAATCACCTCTCCACACTTGCTGAGTGCTGCGTGGGGCCCTTTTGCATTTTCCTGCTCGACGTGTTGTCCGGTCGCTTGCCCGTTGGCTAGTGGCCTCTGTGATGACGAAACATCAAAACTACACTGCTGGTCTGCTTGCTCCAGACTGGCCCCAGCTCCCCTGAAAAGGAGCCATCGATCTGACCTTCCCGGTCCGATCAAGAAGACATCTTCGAATCCTGCGTGGGGTGCCTTTGCCAAGGCTTGGTGACTCTGAATCGAGTACCGACACCGCCGACAGCAAGAGCCTTTGTGGGACAGCTCGTGTTCACCAGCTGGACCTTCTCGATCCTTCCTGGTCCACGTGGCAGTGGAGACAAACACCTCGACATCATCTGATTGCAACCCGACATCGCCTGGTTCCTATCTGGTTCCTCCATGGTCACTGGCTAGTGACCTGAACTCTGTCCCCTCTGCTTTCAGGTACTCTACATCTTCGATCCACCCTTGGATCCAACCGGACTCTTCTCTCCTGGCCGCCTGCAGCATCTTCATCCAGAGGCTCCATAGAACTCCACGACGAAACCCAACACACTTTGGCACCTATGCACCCGCTTCCTGTGGGTGAGGTAACGAGCTAACTTTGGTGCTCCCATAGGGGATTACACCTCTAGTGTCCTAGTTTTAAGTGGCTAAGTTCTAGTCCAGATGCACCATTGACTTGCATGGTAAACGCGGTTGCCTATAGACTCTGCACCCGTGTCCTGTGGGCCTCTCCAGACCTAACCTTCGTTAGTCCAGTGTAGGCCCAGCAATTCCCAAGGCCCTAGGCCTATTCATTGTTCGTGATGTGGTACTTATACCACTTTCTTAATATATGGTTTGAGTGGCCACCCGGCCTATCCATAATTGTGCAGCTTATTGTATGTTATACTGTGTGCTTTGTTTAACGCTTGTGCTCCTGTGCTCATAAAGAGTTAATGGGATTATTCTAGAAATAAATACATATATTTTATAATATATAACTTCTGTGGTGTCCTTTCATTTGGTATTAAAAGGGATTGCATATAGTAAAACAGCTGGCTTCACATGCCCTCTTGAGTTCAGCCTAAGACTGCTTTGTCCACGCTACCATTAGGATAGCTGGTCTATAAGGATGACTTACAACCAATCACCATAAGGGTCGTTTGGGCTGGTACAAGGTGCTCACTAGAATTTGTGGTCATCATATACCAGGCCAACTTCTCACAGTTATAGATAGCATTATGTTCTTGACTATATGTAGTAATTAATGCTAATCTATTAGCACTAACTTTTTAGGTTTCTGTACTAGAGTTGTCCTCCTGTCCATAGTCTGAATTATTTTCTGAGCCTGACCCAACAGAGTATTAATGTACCCCTGAGTATTTAATCTCTTCCTTAAGTCAAAAGTTCCTTTTTGAAAACTTTGGTCCTCACTACAGTTCCTCTATACCTTTGTCATCTCTCCGTTAGGAATCCACCTGATGACTGAACTAGGATGGAAACAATGGGCTTGTAAAATATTGTTAGTAGAAGTGGTTTTCCTATACAAAGTGCTCTGAATAGAATCCCCTTTTACATACAATTCTACATGAAGGATACTCATTCTGTTGTTTATATAACACATATGTACTTGCAAACCTTTGCCAAGGGGCCACAAAGTACTGTCTGTGGTGTGTTCGAGGGCCGCACTGATGCCAGCAGGGTGGCGGTAGGGCTTCTGGGTGGGTCAGGGATTGTGTGAGGAAGTCTGCAAAAATGTTAAATAAATGGGTTAGCATCCATTTGCAGGTTGACAAATGCTTGAATGTCTATTTAAAAAAAAAATCAGAAACTAAACAGTAGCTTGTGCTGCTGTCCAACGGTGGGGGTGGGGGTGGGGGGGCACATGTAAAGATCTAGAGGGCTGCATGTGGCCCCCAGGCCGTTCTTTGATTATCACTGCTATAACACATATTGGCCTGCATATTGTTTTCATTCAGAGATTTTACATATCTTTCCAAGTGCTCACCTGAACCAGTGTACACAATGAGGATGTCATCTATAAAATTTCCTTAGAAATAAATAAATGTATTCCATCCATTTGCCTGTCGTTGAGAACCCTAAACACCATCCATCCCTCACCACCCTCACAATCGGTGAACACTATACATACCTGCCCCCTACAAACCCCATCACCATGCTGAACCCCATCCATCCTTGACGCTTACACTCCACAAATCACTGAGTTCAAAAGCCCTTTCTTTACCAAAACGCCAGCCATCCCTTAATCCTAACAATCCCTTACCATGCCCAAAGTACACTCATCCCTTACCCATATAGGTAGAGGGAGTGAGGGACGTAGCACTCAAATGGCTTACATCCTTCTTGAGTGGGCGGGAATACCAGGTCTGTGAAGGCAATACTAGATCTTTGCCTATTCCCCTTCAGTGTGGAGTTCAACGTTTACGTGGCCCCACTGGAGGAGGTGGAGGTGAAAATAGTGACCTATGCAGACGACACCCAACTGATCGTCTCGCTGTCGCTCCTAGAAAGCCATGGGGAAAAGTTTGCCTCTTGTCTCTCTGGCATCATGTCTTGGATGTCAGACTCTCGTCTCAAACTTAATGGCACCAAGACGGAGCTGATGCTCCTTGGCAACATGTACACCTCCCTCCCAAAACCTATGTGGCCCCCCTGCCTGGGTACCCCCCCTGACCCAAAGGATGTTATAAAAAGTTTGGGGGTCTGGCTGGAACCGGATTTGTCAATGGGAACACAGGCCAAGACAGTTGCAGGGACTTGTTATGGCTTGCTCCGGTCAGTGCGGAAAATTCTTCCGCTTCTTCCACCCAACTCAAGGAAGCTCCTGGTGCAGGGCCTGATCCTTTCCAGGCTCGAATATAGTAACGCCTTATTTCTTGCTGCACCAGAATCGACCCTCAACACGCTTCAGAGAGTGCAGAATGCGGCCGCTAGGCTACACACCGGAACTCCAAAAAGAGCTTCGGCCAAACCCGCCCTTAAGGCCCTTCACTGGTTGCCGATTCGGGCAAGAGTGAAGTTCAAATCCCTGTGCATAGTGTTCAGATCACTTCAGGGCTCAGGCCCACCCATCTTGAAGGACCTGATCCGCCCCTACAAGCCGCCATGCTCCCTTCGCTCTGATCACGGTAATTTGGTGGCAATTCCCAGAGCGAAGAAAGCAAGGTCCGGCGGCCGTCGGTTCTCCATAAACGCTGGGCAGTTGTGGAATGCCCTTCCTGTTGAGCTCCGCAAGGAGCCCAGCCTTGGGGAAATTCTGCAAGGCCTTGAAAACCCACCTCTTCCCTCTTGACACCTAATTTTCCTGGTGCACACGGCTGTGGTTTTGTGTTTCATTTTAGCGCTGGGACGCTCTAGGGCAGCCATGCGCTCTATAAATACATTTTCATTTCATTTCATATTCTCCAACCATCTCTGAACCCTAATACTTTTTTGTCGTTCTAACCGCCACCCATTCCTGAAACCTAAAAACTCCTTTTTATGATGAACTCTTAAAACCCCCCACCACCCCTAATCGCCACTGATCACTGAACCCTATAAAAGCCCCTCCTCTTCCCCAAAATATCACCAATCCCTGACTCATAAGAAACCCCACACCACCCCTAAGCAACAGCCATTCCCAGAACCCTAAAAACCCTCACCACCCATAAATACCATCCATAAAAGAACCCTAAAAGCCCCTCAACATGCCTAAACCCATCCCTGATCCCTAAAAACCCTTTCTGTATCTAAATTCTACCCATCTTTAATCCATTAAAACACCTCACCATTCTAAACTCCACCCATTTCTGAACCCTAAAACAATTTCGGTCCTTAAAATCCAACCATCACTGCCCCCTAAATCTCTCACCACCCTTACATTCCACCCATTCCTGAACCCTAAAAACCCTTTATGGCCCATAAACTGTACCCATTACTGAACCTTAAAAAACTCACACACCCCTAGACTCCGCCCATCTGTGTACCCTAATAACCCCTCAGCGCCCCTACACTCCACCATTCCCTCAGCCCTAATAAACCTTTACCATTCAAAAAAGCTACCCGTCCGTAAACCATAAAAGCCCCTCACCACGTTTTAACTCCACCCATCCCTTAAATCTAAAAACCCCTTTCTATGACAGACCTCGCCCATCCCTGACCACTAAAACCCCTCCTTAAACCTACACATCTTCCGTCCCTGAAACCAACAACCCCTCAATACCCCTAAACTCCACCCAATGTGAATGTCATTTTCGATTTTTACTTAAAATCATCTTTCATTTCAAAAGTTTTCTTTTCAAGTGCAAATTTTAGTATTTGCTTAAAATGGTCTTTCCATAAAATTGGTTTTCTATGTTTTGGTTTCCTCCAATGTAGTTTCTCAGTTTGTAATGTTTATATTAATTCATATTCATCAATGCAAGATACAGGAACTGCACCACCACATATCCGTCTGAGAATGGAGCCTGTTACAAGGTGATACTTAGGGTTGTGGATAGGCAAAACAGGATAGGATATCATTTAGGGGATCATAGGGCAGACAACAGCCTCTATCAGAAGCCTCATCTCCTTCTGAAGTCTTTGCCGCTATAAGTTATGGTCAGGATAGTACTGTCCAAGATGGTAACTCTTCCTAGGCTTCTAAATCACTTTACTAGCTTACCTGCCCAGCTGTCAGTATGGACGTTTAAGGAGCTAGACACCATCTTACTAGACCTGGCATAGGGTTTAAACAGACATAGGGTTGCATTGCACAAGGTCCTGCTCCCCACTTTAGAGTGAGGGTTAGAGCTCCACATTTAGAGCTTTGTTGTATTGCCACCCAAATACAATGGGACAGTAGGTGGTTCGTGGCACCCTCCAAGCACCCCGGAAATAGAACTGAAAATGACATGTATGGCTCTGGAGGACCTAAGTAGGATTATGGTGAGACGTACATGGTGAACATAAATCCTGATCTGAGGACCACTCTACATTTGGGCCAGAAGCGTCATAAGAATGGTCCTAGACCAGAGCAGGTTGCAAAAAGGTGCACAGAATGGGCCCCTCAGATTAGAGTCTTTGAAATCGGTGAGGGGGGGGGGGCACAGTGGGAGACTTATACAACAACAGGGTTCTCAAGCAATTCAACAACTTAATGTGCAAGGATGGGATCCAGTGGGTCAGTTCTTATTTTACATTATTATCAGCTGGGAATACATGAGCTTTGGGCCATTGGGCACTGAGCCTCACGTGGAGTTCTGAATTTACTACTCACACTAAGGACCAGAAAGAGAGTGGTTTTACAGTTAAATGCAATTTGAATAGGCTCGACTAAAAGAATATTAGTGATTTAAGGGAGGAGTGTGCAGGTATGTAGACAGAGATCTCAAGGACAGGGACTGGGTACTAAGATTAAACTATTGTTGTAAATAGAGGCCTGGAGCCTGGTATTATTTAGGTTGTTTTATTCAGGATAGATTTCAGGTCAAGTCTTAAGATGGTAACATAATAAGATATAGCGAAGACCCACCAGGAGTGACCAGCTTGCCACTCAGCCTGCCTGGTTCCAACTGCCAGTTGTCACCAGGCTAAGCCCCCAACACACCATGATGTCACCAAAGGTTCTAGTGGTGACATCATGTGAATGAAAATGAAATCCCACAGGCAGAAAAGAGACAGGCTAAATACAACAACTATACTCTAAAGGAGCCCAGAAATACTACATTTAAACTACTCTAATTCAATATCCTGCTTAAGGCATTTAACACCGAAGCATGAAGGCAGAATATATTTGCATGCAGCTATGTGCTAATGGGAGGGAAAAATGATAACTTCTGGCATTTTTTATGGGCATGCCCGATCATTGGGGTTTTAATCGTAACTCCTGCGCATCTATTAAAGGACAGTAGAGGTTTAGCATATCCTACAAGTGACTCGGGGAATTTACAAGAACTAAATCAATGAGCAGGTCTGGTATGAATGAAATGTGATAGCGCATAGCATGTTCGACTCCATGATCCCTTGTTCAGCAAGCTCTGAAAATACCTCCCTATTCATACCTCCGAGGCTTATGCACCTGCATTCGGCAGCCCATTTAGCACCCACGCTGAGTATCTCAGTACAGCTGAACTGCCTGCATCTTCCTTCTCAATAATCACTCATCAGTGCCTGAGGGGAGCAGGGAGAGGCAACTGGTCAGACAGGCTGTGAGAAGCAATCATCCGCAAATCCCACTCTTCATTTCACTGCACACAGACAAAGAAAAAAGCAAGTTTCAATGCCAAAGGTTTTCTTCTCGTGCAGTACAAGGTAGTTCTTATATTTCGGTCATACATCCGTTTTCTTCCATCACCTTTTGGAAGCACATTACTTGCAAAATGTTTTTCTTTTTATAGCTTGGCATCCTGAATTGTGTTCTACAGCCCAAGCGTCAAAATAACTTGTAACTGAGAACATCTTTCTCCCTGGGAGAACGTTTTCCACGTTAAAAACCTGAAGGATAACTCTGTTATTGGCTTGACCTTGTAAGATCTGTGTTACATGGAGATTCGTTTTCTGTTAATTGCGAAAGTCTGTGAGGTACATATAACCTGTGGAATTGCTCTGCAGAGATAGGCTTGTGTTTGCAGGGCCCGCGTATTGCATGAAGGCTAATGTTGGTCAAAGTAGCTTTGCTGTAATAGGCCTAAGGCCTGCACCATCCCACGTCTGTTTGGGGGGTTTATTTTCAGTCAGATGTCTGATTTTTAAAAACTATGCAAAGGGAAAGATAGCTTTGCTGTGGTAGGCCTGGGCAAATCTCTGAGGTGGTTTATCCCCTGTTACTGTTTTTTCAGTTGATGATTACCGGTGTATGTTCTTTTCACTACAAAGTGAAGGTCTTTGGTAGGTGCAAATATGCTGCCTAAATGGCCCCACATAGATTATGGTGTAAGACACTACGGATGAATATCATTTTGTAATAACACCACAGTGAGTTCCACTATATCTCTTTCCTTTTAATATTTCTGCTGAACACTAAGTTGGTCTGTGAACACAACGTATATGCATTGTACCATCCTTTTTTTGCAATATGTGCCTTGCTTTTTGTTAAAAAATAGAAAAGTGTTCAATAAAAATAATTTTTTAAAAGTGATAGCCTGGGCTTGTATGATCCGTTTAACCATGGAGACAGTAAGTAATATATTAATTTATTAGTCAATCAACATCATAAATATTATTTGAGGGAGAACAAGCAGTCATATCGAATCACTGTGAACCAGAGCAGTTTTAGTTACCACTAGTGCGTGCAGAATAACGCATAAATTGCAACAGTGCACAACGTCTTTCTTATTTAATCAGTAGCAATATAAAAATGAAAACCAATGAGCCCTGATTCCACTCGGCAGCCCATAATGGCACTGCACTCATATAAACTTGCCAAAGCCTTATGCTGTGTGGAATATTTAGCGTGTTTTTCCTCTGTCTTTTTGCTTCAGGCCTCCTTTATTTTTTTACTGTGTGCTGCATTTCGTTTTTGCAGGTTTTAGAACGCTGGGCACTTTACCACTGCTGATCAGTGCTAAAGTGCAAGTACTCCTTGTGGAAATTATGATCATGATTGGTTATCCATGATTGCCCTATTTGATTTACTGGTAAGTCCCTAGTAAAGTGCACTGGGTGTGCCAGGGCTGGTGATGACAAATGCTACTAATGGGCCTGCAGCACTGATTGTGCCACCCACATGAGTAGCCCTGCAACCATGCCTCAGGCTTGCCACTGCAATTACAGTTTTAAACTGCCACGTCGACCTGGCAAGTCCACTTACTTGCCAGGCCCAAAACCTTCCCTTTTCTACATTTATGGCACCCCTAAGGTAGGCCCAAGCATAGGGTGCAGTGTATGTCAAAGGTAGGACATGTACTGGTGTGTTTTACATGTCCTGCTAGTGAAATGCTACCAATTTAATTTTTCTCTAGTGCAAGAACTATCTCTCCCATAGGTTATCATTGGAGCTGCCTTGTAACGGCTTATATGTGTAACTTTCAATTGGGAAGATGTAGAGATTTGGAATTTGGGGTTCCTGAAGTCAGAATTTAAAAATACATCTCATAGTGAAGTTGTTTTTTAAATTGCATGTTTGAAAATGCCCTTTTAGAAAGGGGGCATTTTCATGCGTTACCATTCTGTGCTTCTGCCTGCCTGTGAAATCCACGTCTGGTGTAGACTGACAGCTGGGTTGTTTGTGCATTCACTACAGACAGTCAAATCAATTCAAAATCCTTTTTTCGGTATTCAAAATTTAGAAAAACCATAAAAGTACATTTTATTAATAACTTACATTAAAACTAACATCCCCTGAGGATATCAATAGTTAAAACGTTGACAACCAATCCAGCAAATAAGGTGGTACAGTACCGGCTAGATGTTAGCAGGCATTCTAAAGCTAGTTATAAGCACAAGAAGATAATGAAGGACTTAGTTCTTATTCATTCTATACAATTCATGTCCTACCCTAGGTTTGGCCTATGTTTTACACAAAACTTCAGGAATTGAGCAATATTTTTCGCAAAGGATGGTTCCTCCAAAAATTGCAAAACGAGATAAGCTGGGCGACATCTCCTTAAACCCAGGGCTTTTAGTATCGGGATCAACCAGCGGGTCATCTGCTCTTCATAAAATGTACATAATAGGACCGCATGAATCGTTGATTGGGTAGAAGCTTCGTCACAGGGGCAAGTTATTAGGTTCGTTGACCAATCATTTCTTTCCGGAAAGGACACCAGGCGATGAAATATATTCCACCTAAATCGAATCAGCAAAAATCTTTCGTAACCGCTCAGATTGAAAGTTAAATATGGCTGTATGGCCAGAGTGGTTTGTATTGTTAGCATATGTTGAACGGAAGATTTGCTTGCCTCTGTGGCCAACCTAAGTTGCTCCAAAGGGGTCAAACATATTTTTTTGAACCCTTTTCTGGATAATTCTGAGATTGATGTGGGGGTATGGTAATACTTTGCCAATCCTAGATCGTGCAATTTTTTTTAATATAAACAAGCCAGCCAATCTTATGCCCATTTTGAAGAGAAAGGAAATCCTGTAAGAGTCCTTGGCTGAAAGTAGCTTTGGTAGATGACCAAAGACGGTGCCACAAAAGAATTGGAGCTTGACTATGTCAGTGACATACGACAGGCCAAATTCCAATGTATTTTGCCTGATAGATTTGTATCAATTCCACCAGTGGCCTTTTTCCTAGTCTTTGTGCAAAACTGACTAATGCTATTGTGGCCCGCATAAAAAAGCTATTTTCTTGCCTCAATTGCCTGTCTCCATGAGCATTTATCGTCCATTAAAATACCTAAGTATGGATAGGTCTTTGTGTTCTGAAGTTCAATATTTTCGATAGAGATATCCTTAGTTTTCTTGTGTCTAGATCCTATACACATTACAAATGTTTTTTTAATGTTGATTCTAAGATCTAGGTCAGCCATATAGCTATGATATCTCTTCAGAGCGCGTTGAAGTTCTAGGGGGTTCGAGCTAGAATCACGGCGTCATTGGCGTAGAGTAGGGCAGTTATTGGGCGTTTTTCAATAAGGGGTAAGTTCTGGCACCCCTCTAAAATGGCACATTCCAATCCGTTTTTATAGAGAGTAAAAAATAAGGGTGCCAGGGCACATCCCTGCCTAACCCCCCTCTCCACACCGAATGAGGCAGTGAGTTCCCCTTTTTACTGAACCTCACCCTAGCTGTGGCATTGGAATACAATTCCTGTAGGAAATTTACCAGAGGAAGCTCTACCCCCATATCCAATAGAATAGACCATAATTTGGAATGGTTTACGCAGTCAAAAGCTGTAGTTAAGTCAATGTAATCCATTCACAGATTACCCCCTTTTGCATTGACATATTTACCAATAAGGAGGGTCAAATTGAGCACTTGCTCCGTGGTGCCCAGTCCTTCTCTGAACCCGAATTGGAGGTCTGAAAGTTTCTTATTATCTTCTGCCCATTGCTGAAGATGCTTGAGAATAATGCGTCCCGCTATTTTACCTAGGGAATCTAACAGAGATATGGGACGATAGCAAGATGGGCAGTGACGATCTCCTTTTTTAAAAATCGGGACCAGGATTGAATCTGACCAAGAATCTACGAGGCCCATGGCACAAAATGCCTCGAGGACTCTGGTCAGGATTAGGGTCCACAGTTCCAGAATGTACTTAAAAAGGTCTACTGGGACCCGTCGGGACCAGGCACCTTTCCTCCCTTACTGGCTAACAAGTCATGCTCTACTTCCAAATGGGTTATTTCGAGGGCAATGGGAAAAACAGATTTCGTGGGATATAGGCTTGTCTTTTTCCTATTGTTTTGAACGGAATGTTCCTGAGATAAAAAAGGCCAAAAATCTCCACAAAATGCTGGACCCACGCTGCTTCATCAATAGCTATATCTATTTGAGGGGTATTGCTAGCTTCCGAAAGGAAAGGAGACTTAATGGTTTTCCAAAAGGCGATATTATCTTTCATGGTGCAACTTTTGTGTAATTGAAACCATAATTAATTTTTCAATTCGGGTTTTCTTACTTTTATAGCCTTATTGTACTCCCTTCTGCAATAAGCAATTTCTTGTTTGTCTCTTTCTGTTTTATGAAGGGCAGCTTTTAGATTAGAGTATGCTTTTGTGCAAGCTTTGTTAAACCATACTTTTTGTTTCACCCTTTCTATCCTTTAATTTCCTATGCAGGGCTGCTTTTACTGCTCTTGTTATATTGGGGAAACTATTCAGGATCTCTTCATTAGAGGCAGTGAGATCTAAACACTTGTTGACCGATTTTAGTGAGTTTTTCACTACTTCTGTGGTAATCGCATTCGGATCGATCTTTTACCACTTGAGCGAACACCCGTTTAATCTATCCAGTGATAGAGTTTCTTGCCCATATGTTCTCACTGAGTTTCGCTTGTCTAATTTATGTGGGTAAGATACTGTAATACTTTTGCGAAAATGGTCGCTGGTGGAGTTGTTGCGGGTTTTAAAATTCAGAATGCGGGATGCAGCATTAGTTGAAACAAAAATAAAATCTATGATGCTGGAAGCTACCCTTCCGTTAAAAGTGTGAGCGAGTGGGACTGAAGGGACCACTAATTCATTAGCCAACCCTAATTCCAGGACGCATAGTACTTCGTTCATATACTCCCCACTTGTTGTGTGGGGAAAATGAGTTAAAGTATTTTTATTCTCATCCTGGAGACCACAATTAAAATTGTTATTTTGGGTACATGTGGTAAAATTGTAATCCCCCCCCAAAAAATTAAAATATTTTATTAGAATTATTTTTTAGTTCTTGTAGGGAGAGTGAAATGTCCCTTAGAGTTGCTATTAGCTCGACCTGGTGTAAGTTGTTATAAAAGTTCACCAGTACATAGGTGTCAAATTTGTTCATATCCAGGGTTATTATTTGGAAACTAGGTTCCGCTTTAACCACTTCCATGCGTGTGACAAGGTCAACTCGTCATGGGTGTTACCTGCCGTGTGCTTATGACGAGTTGACCTTGTCACATAACAAGGGATTTTGAAAATGGCAGCACAGCACGGGAATATACAGTAGCAATGATGTGGTTATGTAAGACAATTTTCTTAATCTCTAAGAGATTGGAGATGAATGTTATCAGGCCCCCTTTGGCTCTCCCAGAAGTTGAGGTAATTGCTATTGAGAAATACGTTTTGTAACCCTCAATATGTAAAGCTGGAGAGGCCCATGTCTCCTGATGGCAAAGCACGTTAAAATATCCCACGAATCTGAGCCAAAAGTCATTAGCCACTTTGGAGAGCAGACCTACTACGTTCCAAAAGGCTATTTTAAGACCAGACTCGGCCGGGGGTACAGAGGACTCAGGGCTTTGATTAATGGGCCCACCATATAAATCTGGGTTCTTTGTAGTTCCAGTCCCTTCTCGATTTAAGATATTATTCCCGGGTGAAGCTGGGCCTGTATTCTCTAATATGGGCGGATAAAATAAAGCCTGGATAATAGGTTCGCTGCTATCAGCCTCTACGAACCAAGGCCAGTTGGAAATTGGCAAACATTTTATTTGATTTTTGACCGTCTCCCTTAAAACTTTCAGTGACCCAGGATAGATAGAATTAGAATTGGCCAGTCAATCAATTCCTTCCAAACCAGATTGCAAATTAAATCTATTGAAGGTTGGAACACCATAGTGATCACCTGGAGATGGTGCAATATATCTGTTCTTAAATACAGTTGGGTACCTGCTACAGGGAGGATAAAAAAAGCCAAGCGGCAATATATTAATCCCGCCCGCTGCTAAAAAGTTGTTTCCAGCCTCCCAAAGGATTTTCTTAACCAGCATGGGAGATCTAAATGTAAGAACAATAAAATCTCCCGGTAGCGATTTCCCAGTGTTACCCACCCACTGGACCCTTCTCACCATCGTAAATTTGCTAAATAATTGGTCAATTAGACCTGTCCTCCTTCCTAGCCAATGGGGAGTTTTATTTCTGAGTGATTCCCAGGATTCTACTTCTGAGAGCCCTTATTTGGTGCATTTGCCAAAACAATTACATATGGTGTTGCACACGGTGGAAGATCAATGAATGGTTCTGTCCCAGAATTATCCCAGGTTTGGCCTGAAGGGGTGGAGGGTGGATATTGGCGAATCTGGGAGGAACGTGGGGGACGAATAAGAACTGTAGGCTCTAATGGGCCTGTTATACCCCCATTTCCCTCACCAGCAACTAAAGAGTTTGATGGGTTGTTTATCTTGGTCTGGGAGGAGGGAAGCCTTGTTGAATAGTTTGCGCTTGCTTTTGGGGTGGGTACACCCGTCAAAGAATGTTCTTTATCCTTAAATTTAGCGTGGCCTCTTTCCAGGGTTATTAATTGGCTAGTCTGCATAATATCACCCTTATTCTCCACCCTTTGCTTATGTACACCAGATATAGAGTCACAGCGCTGGTTCTTGTTACTTGACATAAGATCTTCAATAAGATTCAGTCTAGCCCGCATTTGGTCCAAGTTAACTCTAAAATAAAGATCTAATCTTTCCACTAAGATGGTTAGATTCTTAATATCATTACTTAGCGCTTCAGGTTTTTTATAGGAGTCCTCTTTCCCCCTACAAGAACCTCTTCTTGACCTGTCCTTTTCTTTCCTTGATTACTCTGTTTCTTTATTATAGGCGTGGTAATGTCTATAGTATTTTCTCCGTCCATGCCTGTAACTTTATCAGCACGTGAACTCTCAACACAGGAAAGAATCTTATGTTTTTTCTGGGGTGGTTGTAGTAGAGAGTCAGGATCGCTTAATGAAATCTCTTCGGAAATATATTGAATACAACCATTTGTGACAGTTTTGAGGCTGTAGGTTGCCTCGGTGAGGCCTGATCTACTGGTTGGTCTAAATTGGTAATTGACCGCAAGGAGCCTGCCTCGAGGGATTCTTCTACGGAGGAAATCTGCTTATTCAAGGTCCCCATAGCCCCTGTGAGATAGCTCAATAAGGATTGCTGTGAAGCAGCTGGAACTGTTTTTCCTACGTAGGGCTTGGGGCTAAACAATTTCCTTTTCCCCATTTCCAAAATAGATATACAAAATGAAACATAATATGGGGAAAAGAGGAAAAAATGCAGACAGTCTTATAGTCCCACCCCTCCTCTAAGTGGCAGATCCACAAACAGGTCTATAATATTGTTTAAAAAGATTACGTAACCCTCAGTCTCAGTTCGCGCTCAGTAGAAGGAGCTAGACAATAACGCAAGCGATATATGGGCTCTTACTGGATGTTGTCAGTCAAGTCGTGTAATTCGCAGGAACGAAACCAAGAGAATGGGTACAGCCCAGCCTCAGTCAGCCACAGACGGGCAAGGACGGGCCCGCCCTTGGCCTGGGCTTTGCCCGGGCAGGCCCTTGCGCGTCCCGCGCCGTGGGAGCCCCAGATGGTATTTATGGTAAATGGCCTCGCTGGAAGTCCCGTGAGAGTGCACTGCCTCCTGGGAGTTGGGATCCCGGCAGTTGTGCGCTCAACGGCGTGAAACACTAAGCGTGCAGATCAGGGAGGCTGACTGGCAACAAACGGGTCCCAGGCAGCACAGCAACTAGAAGAGTCACCATTAGCAGGCAACAGGTGAGTCAAAGAAGGCGTCCCGCGCTGTGGGAGCCCCGGATGGTATTTATGGTAAATGGCCGCGCTGGAAGTCCAGCGAGAGCGTGCTGCCTCCTCGGAGTTGGGGTCCCAGCAGTCGTGCGCTCCGTGGCGTGATACACTCGGCGAGCAGATCAGGGAGGTTGAATGGCAACAAACGGGTCCCAGGCAGCACAGCAACAGACGATTCGCCACTAGCAGGCAACAGGTTAGTCAGGGAAGGCGTCAAACAAAGGGAGATGAGGTGTGCCCCGCATAGCCTGATGGCCCATCACCAAGCTGATTGGTCTTCCTGAGCTAGAGTGATGGATAGAGTCCTCAATGACAGGGCCGTGACTGTCACACAAAGCTGTCTTCACCCTCCTGTAGTGTGTATGGAGCCAGGTAAGAGAAAGGCAGGGTCTAATGCACCACAAGGACTTAACTTTGAGGTTTGCAATAAGGTACCCACTGAACAAAATCCAATAAATATATCAAATGTGTGTCACTGTAGACACTTGTGAAGTACAATGCTAAGCAAACAGAAAAAACAAAATGTCTTAATGTAAGATGGTAGATTATAGGTCTTCATATTTACCAAAGATGCATTGGATAACATATACCACGCAACGTGTTGTACAATTAATGTTCATTTTGATTGTGTACTCATCTCCTTTGGCACTGGTGAAACTTCTTGTGCAGTGTTTAGCCCATCTGCACATTGAACAAAAACCACATTTGAAAAAGCCCAGATTGTGCGGTGTAAGCCAGGTAGAAGTTGTGACACTACGTGGTATTGTGGGACTTAATCTATTTTTCAAAGTTCTCCCCTTTCTAAAAGTAATTTGTGGGTAAACTGTGATATATTCTTGAATGCCTTTATCAGCACGTAGGATGCCCCAGTGTCTGGTAAAACTCTTTCGAATCCAATGGTGCAGATTATTAAAGTCGGTGATCATTCTTACTGATTTGTCAAACTGTTGTGCTGGTACTTGTGGTTTAAGTGTGTCCATTCTCTTAACCTTCTTGAGTCTATTGGTTGCTTTCTGTAATGTAGTCTCAGAATAACCTCCTCTTGAAAATCTATCTTTCATCTCTGATAGGCATTTGTTAAATTCAGTCTCCTCACTACAATTTCGCCTAACTCTGAGAAATTCACTGTAGGTTATTGCCTGTGTCTGGTGTGGGGGATGTGAGCTGGTGGCATGAAGGACTGTATTGCAAGCACTTTTTTTCCTAAAAAGCCTGCTCTGTAGGGTGTCCTGTTTGACATAAATTTCTAGATCCAGAAATTCTACCCTGGTGGTGCTAGATTCCATGATAAAGTTCATTTCCCATGTGTTTGAATTGAGGTGCATGAAGACTTTTTGTAGATGTTCTTGGGTGTCCGACCAGAGGAGGATGCAGTCGTCAATATACCGACCCCAGAAAATGATGGAGTCAATAAATTCTGCCCCTTTGCGTCCCCATATCAGGTCTGCTTCCAAAGTGCCCATGAAAAGATTAGCAAATGATGGCAAGAATTTGGAGCCCATGGCCACGGCCCTTATCTGTCTGTACCACACATTGTCAAACATAAAGTAATTGTTTTTCAAAATAACCTCCATCATTGCTAAAAGCATGTTCGTATGTTGCCACATGGTGGCTGGTCTGTTGTGTAGTACTTTTGTAATTTCACGCATGCCCAGATCTGGATTGATGCTAGTGTAGAGTGCTACCACATCTAATGTTGCCAAGATCGTCCCTGCTTGCCACTGGAGATCGGAGAGTATGCTGAGAATGTGTTTTGTGTCCTGAATGTAGGAAGGAAGGTTACGCACGAGTGGGCCCAGGAAGAGTTCTACGTATTCTGCAAGTTTCTCCGTAGGTCCACCCATGCCAGACACTATAGGTCTGCCTGGAGGGAATGGAAGGTGTTTGTGCACCTTAGGTAGTGTGTATAACCACGGATATGATGGCCTGAAAACTTTTAGATATAGAAATCCCTCATCATTCAGTAATCCTGCTTCCTTCCAATGCCCTAGTTTCTTATTGATCTCAATAGTAAGTGTTCCCATAGGGTTGTATGAGAGGTGTTCATAACAGGTGGTGTCATTAAGTTGATTCAAAATTTCGTCATGATAACCACATTTGTCCATGACCACCACGTTTCCTCCTTTGTCTGCTTCTCTTATTATGATATCATGATCCTTACTAAGAGTGCTGAGTGCAATACGTTCTCCCTGTGTAAGATTGTCCTTGAATTTAAAGGCGTTGCTACTACTTTTGTTGTCTAATTTGTCAATGTCTTCTAAAACACGCTTGTAGAAATTATCAATAGCATTATCTCCGGGTAGAGTAGTAATCCACTTGGATTTTGATCTAAAACCACTAACAATGCTGAAATCCGACTCAATGTTAAGTTCCTCCAGTAATCTATCCATGTCATAGAGTGTCTGTTCTAGGTCAGTAATAGATAATAAAAGAGATGTTGCTTGAATATCATTAATAGACAGAACATCAGACTTAAAATGCGTCAGGATGTTTTTAGAAGCTTTATTCATTTGCTTGTTGCAGGCAAAGTGTTTTTTTAGTTTCAGATTACGGATGAAATTAAACAAATCAACCTTAAATTTACAAATGTCGGTAGGGCATAAGGATTGAAGTTTAGTCCTTTACTCAAAAGAGAGGTCATATTAGGGGTAAGAGGCTTAGAAGAAAGGTTGATGACCTGTACCTCGCTATCTAGTAGGGTGGGTAGTTCCTTGTCGTTCCTGATCTTAGCTTCTTCCTGTAGTCCTCTGTGTTTACCCCTCCCACCCCTGCAGGTTTTGGATCTGATCTATCATTGGTTAGTGGGGTTCTGTTGCCCCTTCTGATGCATTGAATCTCGCATAAAAAATAGGACCTCTCCTGTCGTACACCATCTGAATTGTCCAATTCACTATCACTGGTCCCTGCAGCACTCAGTGATGTGTTGCTGGAGGAAACCAAACTTTTTCCTGTTGCTGTCATGCTGTTCTTGTCAGTCTGGGATGTGGTGCGAACCATGGAGTCATACTTTTTGGCATAGGTAAAGATCCTACCCTCCTTGTAGTCTGTCTCCTCCCTCTTCATCAGTCTGGCCTTTCTGTTCTTAATTTCATTTTGGTGTTTCATTAGGATTTCGTCTAAAATGGTGTACGTTTTTGACAGTTGCCTCAGGAAGATTTAAATCCTTAATTTCCTGTTCAAGTGTGGAAATGTCGGTTTGAAGTTTACCCACTTTACGATCTGCACTCTCTATAAGGATGTCAATGCTTCCTCCCATTTCCCCAATAAGTCAGTGTCAAGGTCGTCATAGGTTGGAAAAATCTGGGCTCTAAGCCCTCTTTGTATGCGTTTTAGTCTCATGTATTGTTTTAAAGTGGTGCCGTCCCACCACTTCGAGTTCTCCTGTTTTTTTAGTCTCTCTAGTTTTACAAATTTGTCTCTAAGTCCTTCTTTTCGTGGCAGGTTCCCACTAGTGGAGGCGATGTGTGTGGACATCCCCTTAGCTAAGTTCTCGAAAAGTTCTTCTGCAGCTTTGTCTCTATTCATATCTAAGGATACAGGTTGGAGTGCCTAACCTGAATAGTTACGGATATTAGAAAGATTGCGTAGCGGCTGCCACCCCTTATTGTCTCAAAGGTAAGATTTCAGAAAAGGGTTTTTAGAATTAAGGGAACATTTATGGGCGCTCTGCTTAGTTATAAATGCAAAGAGTTTTAGAGAATAAAGGGTTATGGTTTGGTGCGAATGGGCGAGGGGATGAGCCCTATAACCCCCCATAATTGTGTGATGGGAGACCCACACACTGTGACTTGCAATAAGGTACCCACTGCACACAACACAATAAGTATATCAAATGTGTGTCACTGTAGACACTTGTGAAGTACAATGCAAAGCAAACAGAAAAAACAAAATGTCTTAATGTAACTGTAAGATGGAAGATTATACGTCTTCATTTCATTCCTTCGACAAGCCAGCCGACACGTGTTTCGTCACAATGGAATGTTAATTCTATGTCAGGACCGGAGGCTTCAGATTATGCTATATCTTCCTTCGCTTTATTAACATAAAGAAACCACAGCAGCTTAGGAAAAGATATAATAAGAACAAAAAATGCTTTAAACATAAAGCATTGACGTAATGTTCAACAAAAAATCAACAACAACTCCCAAGAGTCTCTTTGTTATAATCATAGTCCACAGTCCTTTGTCTCTGTTGATCATCCCTATATAACCGGACTTCCCATCATCTTCCTCCTCTTTCTTCGCTGCTCCCGCAGCCAGATAAGTGTTTTCTATTTTGTCTTCTTTTATTGTGATTGCTTGTCTTGCGGTCTTTGGGGACTCCTTGCATGGTTTATTTCCTTTCAGAGTCCCCTAGTTGCGGGAATGTTCTATCGTTCCTACGCGACTTTATTCCCACTTGTGTGCGGCGTGTACATAGACCGCAAGGGGGCGGCCTGTCGCCTCGCCGACCCTCCGGCGCGCCTCCGCAGTACGAGGAGCCGCGCCGTGGGGTCTGCTTGCGCAGGGGCCGACCCTCGCGTACCCCTCTGACACCTGGTGATCCGGGTCTGTACTTTCACAAATTTGACGCCCTCTGGGGTCTGTATGGCGGTTTTGACCGCGTGAATCGCCTTCGGGCGAGATCTGTGCACCTCTTTAATCGTGTGTGGCCTAGCGCGCTTGAGGGGTACGTAGACCCGGTCCCGGCGAGGAGGGTCTGCGCGCTTGGGGGTTGGTGCAGCCCACCTGCCACGTCAGCTGGCCCAAAACGTGATCGCAGCCGCTGGGCCTGCCCACATTCGAGAACTTTCTCGGTTGCCGCCCTCTTGGGTGCCCCGCATTTGCCCTTGGTTCCGAGATGGAAGGGGAGTACGATGAGGAGGCCTGCCCCTATCTGCAGGATGATGAGTTTTATCAGGCGGTGGACAACTCCATCTATCGTTGTGTGACGGAGGTGGTAGGGCCCATGGAGGACCGCCTTTCGGCCCGCATCGTGGAGGAGTGTGCCAAGCTGGCAGCGGTGCAGGTGCCGCCGTCCCCCGAACTCCCGGGGACGTCCGGCGGGTTGCCGCCCGCTCCGAAGAGGCCCCGGGGTGAGGGGCCTTCATCGGAGGCCCATGGCGTGGATAAGGGCGCTTTCGAGCGTCTTCGTGATGCCTTCCTGGCCAAGGCGACGGCGGTGCCTCCGACGCCCTTGGTGGACCCTGGCACTTCGGGCGGCCTGTCGACGGCGCCCGCCTCCCCGATCTACGACTCTCCGGACACGGATGACGACGGGGAGTCGACCCGGTCTTGGCTCCCGGCGCCTTCGGGAAAGGAGATGCCCCGAGATGAGTCGGGCATGCTGGACCCGGACGAGATCGTCCACCCCCGATCCGCGGCCTGGGCCCCGGGGGAGACGGTGGCGAAGTTTGTCGCGGGCAGGCTGCGCAAGCCCCTGGAGAAGGAGGCGAGGGGTTGCCTGCGCGGGGAATGCCCTCGGCCTACTTTGGAGGGGAAAGTGGCCATGACACCAGAATTGGACCCCAAGATGGCCACCTTCCTGGCGAAGTTCATGAAGGACCCCAGGAAGGGGATCGATCGGTCCTGGCGGGCCTGCCAGGACAAGCTGTTGGATGCGGTCGGGCCCGCCACGAAGATCCTCGATATGGCGGAGGAGGCTCGAGCGAATGGCACCGCCATTTCACCGGAGGTGCTCTCCAACTGGGCCCAGAGGGTGATCGTCTTCTTGGGCAACGCCAACTGTGCCCTGTCCACGGAGCGGCGGCGGTCGCTCCTTATTAAGCTGGACCCGAAGCTGGGGGACCTGGCCTCGTCGGAGGCAGGTGCCGTGGCCCAGGGTGGCCTCTTTGGTGAGCCTTTCATCCGTGAGCTTGGAAAGTTCGTGAACACGTTCACGTCGCTGGACAAGGCCCAGTCCAGCATCAAGAGGGTGTTCCACCAGCGTTTTTCTGGAGGGGCCGGTCGCGGCAGGGGCCGCGCGATCGGCCGTGGTCAGCAGACCAACAACCGTGGACAAGGCTCCGGAAGAGGCCAGTACCAGACCTCGGCCAACTACACCAATTTCTACCCCACGAGGGGACAGCGCTATGGTGGCAGAGGATTCCAAAAGAAGTCCGGACAAGGAAATGCCCCCGGTAAGTGTACTTTGCTTGGATCAAGTTCCGATTGGGGGGCGGCTGGCAAGCTTTTACGGGGAGTGGGAGTTGCTCACTGCCGATGCTTGGGTTTTGCAAACCGTGAGAGGTTTCCATATAGAGTTTCACGACCAGCCAACTCAGGTGAGGCCCCCGCGCCCGATGGTTTTCTCAGAGTCCGACGCGCGATTGATAGACGGGGAGGTCTCAGACTTGCTGCGCAAGGGAGCCATCCGCCTATCAACGCGCCACCCACATGGGTTCCTCAGCAACGTCTTCTTGGTAGACAAGACGGATGGGGGCAAGAGGCCTGTGATCAATCTCAAGGAATTCAATGGGTGGTTGGTCTACCGTCACTTCAAGATGGAGGGGATCCACCTCCTTCGAGACGTGCTCCTCCCTCGGGATTGGATGGTGCGATTGGATCTCAAGGATGCCTACTTGGTCGTTCCCATCCACCCCCCTCATCGTCGTTTCCTACAATTCCTGTGGGACGGCAAGGTGTTCGAATTCACCGCCCTGCCGTTCGGCCTTTCTTCGGCCCCGTGGTGCTTCACGAAGGTCCTTCACCCGGTAGTGGAGTTTCTCAGAAGCCAGGGGGTCCGTATGATAGTATACTTAGACGACATCCTCCTCATGGGGCAGTGCCCAGAGGTACTGACAGGACAGCTGCGTCAAGCTGTCGGCCTGCTTCAGAGACTGGGGTTCGTCGTCAACGGCTCCAAGTCGGTCTTGGTTCCCACTCAGCAGATCACCTTTTTAGGTTTCGTGGTGGACTCGGTACAGGCGGTCTTGAGCCTACCGGGTCGGAAGGTTGCAAAGATACGACACCTGCTTCGGCAGACGATCGCGAGGGATCGTACGTCACTGCGCCATGTCGCCAAGGTGGTGGGTCTTCTATCGTCCTCCATCCAGGCGATTTTCCCAGGCCCGCTGCACTACAGGGCTCTTCAGCGCCTGAAAGCGCAGCATTTGCGCCGTGGGATGTGTTACGATCAGTGGGTTCCCCTCACGGACGAAGTGAAGGAGGAGATGTCATGGTGGCTGTCTCACATGGAGGCATGGAATGGGCGAGCGATCTTCGGGTCGGCTCCGGACTTGATCATAGAGTCCGACGCCAGCAGGTCGGGCTGGGGCGCCCGGTGCGGGGATTTTTCCACCGGCGGCGCCTGGTCGTCAGAAGAACAACAATTGCATATCAATTGTTTGGAGCTCCTTGCGGGCTCCTTCGCGGTTCGCTGTTGGACCAAAGATTCGGTCAAGGCTTGTGTCCTGCTACGGATGGACAATATTTCGGCGGTCCGATATGTGAACCACCTGGGAGGTCCTCGGTCCCGCGCCTTGGCGGATTTAGCGAAGGACTTCTGGGATTATTGCCTGTCTCGTCACATTGCGGTGACGGCGGAGTATCTGCCAGGCCAGTCCAATCAAGTGGCGGATTGGCACTCTCGACATCTCAGGGATGCCAGCCAGTGGAAACTGGATCCGGGAGTCTTCCGGTGGCTACACTCCCTTTGGGGCCCCTTCTCGGTGGACCTCTTCGCGTCCCGTCTCGACCACCAGCTGCCGCGGTTTTACAGCTGGAGGCCGGACCCTCTGGCGGAGGCCACGGACGCGTTCTTGCAGGATTGGAGTCGGGAACAGCCGTTTGCGTTTCCCCCGTTCTCCATGATCATGCGAACGGCGGCTCAAATACGCCGCCAGGGTGCGGACCTGGTGTTGGTTACACCGCTGTGGAGGTCTCAAGTATGGTTTCCGGTTCTTCTGGAACTTTCCTGGGATTTTCCAATCCTACTCCCCCTGTTTCCTCTGCTCCTGACGAGCCCGGATCGGGAACCTCACCCTCTCGTCATGCAGAACACTCTCTGCCTCGTGGCGTGGAGGCTCTCAGGAGACGCTGGACGCTCCCGGGCCTTTCGGGGTCAGCTTAGCACTTGCTCTCCAAAGCATGGGCCGATAGTACGACGAAGCGTTACAGATCCGCTTGGCTTAAGTGGATGCGTTGGTGTTTACGAAGGGATTTGGATCCCATGGTCGCCGGCCTTGTTCCCGTGCTGAATTTCCTGGCTCATTTGGCCGACAAGGGTCTAGCGTATAGAACGATCAATGCTATCCGGTCGGCGATTTCTGCGGGCCATGATAACATCGATGGCCATCCGGTAGGGGAACACCCTTTTGTGTGCCGGCTTCTGCGAGCGGTTCGCCTCGCACTGCCGCCAGAACCCAGGTACTCCGTCCTTTGGGACGTCAATTTGGTTCTGAACCTGTTCCTATCGTGGCCAGCGAATTCTTATCTGTCTCTGAAGGAGCTTTCGGCGAAATTAGCCATGTTGTTATGTCTGGTCTCTTGTAGGCGCGTCTCGGACGTGCGCGCGCTGGATGTTTCTGCACGCATTTTTTCCCCGGATGGGGTTACTTTTACGGTGGGTCGACGCACTAAGACGTCGTCGCGTTCCATTTCTTATCCAGCCTTTACTGACACTCCTAAGTTGTGTGTCGTGCAATGCCTCAAAGCATATGAGGACCTGACCTTGGATCTGCGCCCTCCGGGCGAGCGTCAGTTGTTGATTGCCCTGCGGAAGCCACACAAAGCTGTCTCCTCCCCCACTATTGCTCGGTGGGTGCGTTGGGTCATGCAAGAAGCGGGCATCAATACTTCTCTCTTTGGAGCACACTCCGCCAGGGGGGCCATGGCCTCTAAGGCATTCTCGGTGGGTGCTCGTCTGGAGGACCTTATGCGAGCGGCGGACTGGTCCTCGGATTCCACCTTCAAGAGGTTTTATTTTAAGCCGGTGGTGGATTTAGCTCAGTTGGTGGTGAGTAAGCTTTAAACTAGCATAATCTGAAGCCTCCGGTCCTGACATAGAATCGAAATTTGCCTAGCTTACGTAACAGTAAGTTTCAATTCTATTAAGGACACGGAGGCGAGGATTATCCCACCCAGACTACAGTGGTGTCTCTACCCACCCGTATGGCAGTAAGTAAAGCGTTTTCCTTTACGTTGTCAGTACTGTGTTGTTCACTGAATGCTCCTCGCCTTGTTGTCGCATTTTTCCTGGGCCACCTCGCTGATACTGTTCCTTTTTTGACAGGCAACGACGGTGCTAAACAGGACCAATGAGGCTTAAGCGTGATCTACGCGAAGAAAGAGGAGGAAGATGATGGGAAGTCCGGTTATATAGGGATGATCAACAGAGACAAAGGACTGTGGACTATGATTATAACAAAGAGACTCTTGGGAGTTGTTGTTGATTTTTTGTTGAACATTACGTCAATGCTTTATGTTTAAAGCATTTTTTGTTCTTATTATATCTTTTCCTAAGCTGCTGTGGTTTCTTTATGTTAATAAAGCGAAGGAAGATATAGCATAATCCTCGCCTCCGTGTCCTTAATAGAATTGAAACTTACCGTTACGTAAGCTAGGCAAATTTCGATTCCACGACTCCTCAGGGCTGGTGAAAGATACAAGGGACAACGATGGAATGTACAACATGATGCATTTACATCTTGTTCAATAGTATCTTCTTTCACTAGTGCAACCTATACCCAAAAGGAATCCACTATGGTGAACTTGTACGCAGTGTGTGGGAAACTATACCTAACTAGGTGGTGAATGTGAGGGAAACAGGATTGTGTGTGGTTGTGTGATGGAAACAAGTAAAAGGAAGAATGAGATGTGGCTTGTGCGATAGACTTGAGACATTTAAAAAAAAAAAAAGGAACCAGGGAGGCTTAAGGGGTAACTAAGAAAAGTCAGTACCAAGTGGTAGTTGTGTGATCCCTATTAGGTGATGTAGAGCGTAAGGAATGTATTATGTTAAATACCTGTAGATTAGAGCAAACTTAACATGTAAGTCTTAAATAAAAATAAAAGAAAGGAACAGGAAGTAAGTATAAGGAAATGGAATAAAGTAGAGTAAGTGAGAGGACAGGTGGAGTAAAGTGCTCATCGCTCTGCCGGTGATAATTCCGACCCGGCAGGGCCCAAGACTTGAGGTTGTTGTTTCCGGAATACTGGGATACAAATCTGTATCAGGTGTAGAGGTCAGAAAGAGCAGTGGAGCCCAGGTTGGCTCAAACTTAAGTAAATGCTGCGAAAAAATAAAAAATCACCAGAGAGATTCACGAGTTGTAGCATCAAGGTATTTCAGGCGTTTAACGAAAATGTTACGGGGAAAGAACATGTAAAAATTTACCAGAGCAATTAACTCATTGTACTCGTATCCCGCAGGTTGGTTGAAGGATGTTTTATAAGGACGAGTGATCCTCAAATGTACAAGGCTGCCTATAATTGAAAACAAAAGAAAGGCGGCGATGTAAGTCATGCCCCCATAGATTTCAAGAAAGCAAGGGGGAGGGGGGCCTGCGTGGGGTTGACACAAGCGGGGGAATGAAACTTACTAGAATCGAGCAGCACTGACTGTAAAGGTCCTGCGGGTCGCCGTGTTCCTGGTAATGGACATGTGACGTGAACCCGGAAGCATATTAAATAAAGCTGCTGGTGTAGGAAAGCCCGGATGTGGGTAACTAGAACGTAGAATCTATGTTTTCGTGAAGGCTATTTAAAAAAAGGGTTTGTCAATTCCATTTCCAATAAAGTTACAAAATGACCCGATTCAGCTTGTATGCATTTTCTGGTTCGAAAGAAGTTGTCTAGGTAACGTGAAGGTTTCTTTATTCCATTTCCAATAGAGTTACAGATTGACCCGATTCAGTCTGTTCGCCTTTTCTGGTTAAAAAGCAGTTGTCTGGGTGACACGATAGGACGTGAAAGAATATAACCTCTTGAATAGGGTTGTGAAGGAGATTAATATAATCATCCAAGAAATATATAAAAAAAAGGGGAGGACAAAAAAGAAGAAAGGCGAGGAAGCTGAGAACAGTGGCTAGTCATTATGCAGGGTGGTGCATGCAAAGCTACTAGTCCATGTGAATGGTTTGTCATGCACTGGTGAAAGAAAAGAAAAAACACAGGTGACCGTTGAGATGGTGATAATACAAACGGTTAAAGAGCATCACATGATACAACATTTATACATTCTCGTTTCTTGAGATTGAAATGATTGGATGTTGCTATTAATGTTAAGTGATTTTGATTAGATATCAGTTTAACTAAATCTGAGTCCTCGCACAATCAATCAGATATAAACCTACTCATGAACCCTACCATTTAAATGTGCAATTAAAAGGTCTCTGCATTCATCATACATATGTGGAAATATCATGAGATAGGCAGAGGCGGGAAATAGGAAAATTCAGGACACAGGATATTGTGTACACCAGAGTACTCAGACAAAACAACATATCAGGCTTGCAGTAAACCTATGAGGAATCAAGCTTATACACAACTTGGAGTAAATTATTGTGTGTTTTGGCATCAGAATGTTCTGTTTCCTCGTGAGTTTGTCATGAATTAACACTACAACATGTATCATCGTAACATGCATGCATTTGTAGTTCTCATCAAGACGTTCTGGCCTAAGAGAATATACAGATGAATACAGAGACAATACAATAATAGATTACATTATTATCTATGATTATGGGAATAATCATTCGACTCTTTTGCAGAGATACTTGATAAAGTCGTTTTGAAAGTTGAACACAAACGCAAGGTTGGGAGATACGCTTAGGTTGAGTGTGGTCTAACACTCCCAGCAGAATAGGAAACCTAATCACCCAAGAAGTATTGGAGCTCTTGGTCGAAATTAAGGCCCAGTTCCACCGCGTGAAGAAACATTATCCACATCGCTTGTTGGCGTCTCAGCCTAAGTTCCCTATTACCACCCCGCACGTTGGGTTGTGCTACATCAATACCAAAGAAAACAACTCTTTTGTCAGTCTCTTGATCCTGGCATGCAGCCGCGTGTGGCGCAACAGGATATTTGGGGTCTTGCTTGTGTATGGCCCTCATGTGTTCTGCAATCCTATCTTTCAGTGGACGGATTATGCTGCCCACGTAATATTTACTACAGGTGCATTGGATAACATATACCACGTAACGTGTTGTACAATTAATGTTCATTTTGATTGTGTACTCATCTCCTTTGCCACTGGTGAAACTTCTTGTGCCGTATTTAGCACATCTGCACATTGAACAAAAACCACATTTGAAAATGCCCAGGTAGTGCGGTGTAAGCCAGATAGAAGTTGTAACACTACGTGGTATCGTGGAACTTAATCTATTTTTCAAAGTTCTCCCCTTTCTAAAAGTAATTTGTTGGTAACTAGTGATATATTCTTGAATGCCATTATCAGCACGTAGGATGCCCCAGTGTCTGGTAAAACTCTTTCGAATCCAATGGTGCAGATTATTAAAGTCGGTGATCATTCGTACTGATTTGTCGAAATGTTATTTCGTACTTGTGGTTTAAGTGTGTCCATTCTCTTAACCTTCTTGAGTCTATTGGTTGCTTTCTGTAATGTGGTCTCAGAATAACCTCTTCTTGAAAATGTATCTTTCATCTCTGATAGGCATTTGTTAAATTCAGTCTCTTCACTACAATTTCTCCTAACTCTGAGAAATTCACCGTAGGGTATTGCTTGTATCTGGTGTGGGGGATGTGAGCTGGTGGCATGAAGGACTGCATTGCAAGCGTTTTTTTCCTTAAAAAGCCTGCACTGTAGGGTGTCCTGTTTGACATAAATTTCTAGATCCAGAAATTCTACCCTGGTGGTGCTAGATTCCATCGTAAAGTTCATTTCCCATGTGTTTGTATAGAGGTGCGTGAAGAATGTTTGTAGATGTTCTTGGGTGCCCGACCAGAGGAGGATGCAGTCGTCAATATACCGACCCCAGAAAATTATGGAGTCGATAAATTCTGCCCCTTTGCGTTCCCATATCAGGTCTGCTTCCAAAGTGCCCATGAAAAGATTAGCGAATGATGGCGAGAATTTGGAGCCCATGGCTATGCCCCTTATCTGTCTGTACCACACATTGTCAAACATAAAGTAATTGTTTTTCAAAATAACCTCCATCATTGCTAAAAGCATGTTCTTATTTTGACTGGTCTGTTGTCTAGTACTTTTGTAATTTGACGCATGCCCAGATCTGGATTGATGCTAGTGTAGAGTGCTACCACATCTAATGTTGCCAAGATCGTCCCTGCTTGCCACTGGAGATCGGAGAGTATGCTGAGAATGTGTTTTGTGTCCTGAATGTAGGAAGGAAGGTTATGCACGAGTGGGCCTAGGAAGAGTTCTACGTATTCTGCAAGTTTCTCCGTAGGTCCACCCATGCCAGACACTATAGGTCTGCCTGGAGGGAATGGAAGGTGTTTGTGCACCTTAGGTAGTGTTTATAACCACAGATATGATGGCCTGAAAACGTTTAGATATAGAAATTCCTCATCATTCAGTAATCCTGCTTCCTTCCAATGCCCTAGTTTATTATTGATCTCAATAGTAAGTGTTCCCATAAGGTTGTAAGAGAGGCGTTCGTAACAGGTGGTATCATTAAGTTGATTCAAAATTTCGTCATGATAATCACATTTGCCCATGACCACCACGTTTCCTCCTTTGTCTGCTTCTCTTATTATGATCTCATGATCCTTACTAAGAGTGCTGAGTGCAATACGTTCTCCGTGTGTAAGATTGTTCTTGAACTTAAAGGTGGTGCTACTACTTTTGTTGTCTAATTTGTCAATGTCTTCTAAAACACGCTTGTAGAAATGATCAATAGCATTACCTCCGGGTAGAGTAGGAATCCACTTGGATTTTGATCTAAGACCACTAACAATGCTGAAAACTTTAAGGTTTGCCTACTTTAAAGGCCGAAAATGGTATAAGTACTTGAGCTGTGACACCAAAACCTCAGAAAACATCTGGATTAAGAGGAGATTTTGCCAAGAAGAAGAGCTGGAGTAGCTATAGGAGGGAAACTGTCACTCTTCTTGTTGCTGGGTTGTGCTGTCCTACTGCTTGCTGTTTCTGTCTTGGAGAGTGAAAAGACTGTACGTTGTTTTCATCATCCTGCTTGCCAATGTTTTCCAAGGGCTTGTGTGTGTGCTTGACTGAAGTTAAGAAGTCTCGGGATCATCAAAGACTTTATCTGCAGCCCCTGAACTCCTCTGCTGCTGCCAAGCGGTGCCAATGCCAGTTCCTGGCCCTTGGAGATGGCTTCTGCTGCAAGAAGAGAAAAAAATCCATGCATCAACATTCAGCACCTGTTTTCCCCACTGCAGTCTTGCTGTGTGGTTGAAAAACCAACTAATGCATCATGTTATGTGGCGAAGAATGAACGCAGTGCCTGCCATGCAGCAGAAAAATCACTGCAGCCCAAATCCTGAGCACTGTGTCTCTGAACTCAGAGACACCCGCTCCAACTTCAACATAGGCCCTGATGTGCAGCTGAAGAAATCAACACATCACCTGTCATGTGGCTGGGAAATCCATGCAGTGCCTTTTTTTACTGTTGCCGCATCGAACCAGCGTGTCCAGATTTTCCACGCATCACACCAGTTCTCCATTGACATTGCCCAGCAATAAGGAAATGAGCCAGCGTGCCCAGAAATCGATGTATCACCTCTCCTCACAGTAAGGAACCGATGCATTATCTCCCCTGACAATAAGGAACCAATGCATCACCTCCACTGCGGTGCAGTAAGGAACCGACGCATCATTTCCCATTGCAGTGAGAAACTGACACATCACCTCCCCTGGGAGTAAGGAACAGATGCACTACTTTGCTTTTCTGATGCCTCACCTCCCCTGCACCTGTTTTCATCTTTGATATTGAAGCATCCCATGTACTTTGGCTTAAAATGACGCATCCATAGTTTTATATGGAATTAACTATTTGAAATCTTTTTAAAGTGATATCTTTGCTCATGTATGTAGGATTTTTGTTGGTTTTGTCTTGTTTTACTTAGATATAGATTGGTTATTTTCCTAACCTGGTGTGATGTCCATTAGTATTTAGTAGTGTTTTCACGTTGTTCCTATGTGTTCATGTACAGGAGGAGTGTAGCTCAATGTTTAGAGCTACATGTAAGGGGGTCCCAGTTGAAACAAATTTAGGAACACAAAAACGATACGAAAGACAGCTTCAACCTAAGAAAATTAGGCTATGGTCAGAATTGTGGGCACTTATAAAATAAGTCCCACACATCATAGAACCAACTTTTTATCAAAATGTGCTTTAATAGAAAAGCGATTTAGAAAAGGGGGTGGTGATGAACAGAGTGTCTGAGTTAAACAGACCACTCTTACCCAGTCCAAAGATCAGGGCTTGATCCATCACCGTTATTTATCTCACTGCCCCATCCCAGCTCAGAACCTGGCTATATGCAAATCAGTCTGTCCCTGGCCCAGTGCATCATGGGAACAGGGCAGACTAAACTACCAAGCCAATTCTTCACCAGAAAGGAGACAAGCTACCGGGGACCGGTTTCTGGCATTTCAGCCTTCTTCGGCCCGGCTTGCTTGAATCCTGATGGAGCAGTGAGAAAGGGACTCATGTCTGAGTATACCCTGCCACACCTATAGTGGCCAAAAACGATTTAGAAAAGGGGGTGGTGATGAACAGAGTGTCTGAGTTAAACAGACCACTCTTACCTAGTCCAAAGATCAGGGCTTGATCCATCACCGTTATTTATCTCACTGCCCCATCCCAGCTTAGAACTTGGCTATATGCAAATCAGTCTGTCCCTGGCCCAGTGCATCATGGGAACAGGGCAGACTAAACTACCAAGCCAATTCTTCACCAGAAAGGAGACAAGCTACCGGGGACCGGTTTCTGGCATTTCAGCCTTCTTCGGCCCGGCTTGCTTGAATCCTGATGGAGCAGTGAGAAAGGGACTCATGTCTGAGTATACCCTGCCACACCTATAGTGGCCAAAAACGATTTAGAAAAGGGGGTGGTGATGAACAGAGTGTCTGAGTTAAACAGACCACTCTTACCCAGTCGAAAGATCAGGGCTTGATCCATCACCGTTATTTATCTCACTGCCCCATCCCAGCTCAGAACCTGGCTATATGCAAATCAGTCTGTCCCTGGCCCAGTGCATCATGGGAACAGGGCAGACTAAACTACCAAGCCAATTCTTCACCAGAAAGGAGACAAGCTACCGGGGACCGGTTTCTGGCATTTCAGCCTTCTTCGGCCCGGCTTGCTTGAATCCTGATGGAGCAGTGAGAAAGGGACTCATGTCTGAGTATACCCTGCCACACCTATAGTGGCCAAAAACGATTTAGAAAAGGGGGTGGTGATGAACAGAGTGTCTGAGTTAAACAGACCACTCTTACCCAGTCCAAAGATCAGGGCTTGATCCATCACCGTTATTTATCTCACTGCCCCATCCCAGCTCAGAACCTGGCTATATGCAAATCAGTCTGTCCCTGGCCCAGTGCATCATGGGAACAGGGCAGACTAAACTACCAAGCCAATTCTTCACCAGAAAGGAGACAAGCTACCGGGGACCGGTTTCTGGCATTTCAGCCTTCTTCGGCCCGGCTTGCTTGAATCCTGATGGAGCAGTGAGAAAGGGACTCATGTCTGAATATTTTTGTCCACCCTAAGCGTGGAAGGGTATACTCAGATGTGAGTCCCTTGCTCATTGCACCATCAGGATTCAAGCAAGCCGGGCCGAAGACGCCTGAAATGCCAGAAACCGGTCCCCGGTAGCTTGTTTCCTTCCCAGTGTAAGAATTGGCTTTTGTAGTTTGGTTTGCCCTGTTCCCATCATGCACTGGGACAGGAACAGACTAATTTGCATACAGCCAGGTTCTGAAACTGGGATGGTGCAGTGAGCTAAAAAACGGTGTTGGATCTAGCCCTGATCTCTTGACTGGGTGAGAGTATTCTGTTTAATTCAGCGACTCTGTCCCTCACCACCCCTTGTTGTAAATATTTTTGTCCACCCTAAGCGTGGAAGGGTATACTCAGATGTGAGTCCCTTGCTCATTGCACCATCAGGATTCAAGCAAGCCGGGCCGAAGACGGCTGAAATGCCAGAAACCGGTCCCCGGTAGCTTGTTTCCTTCCCAGTGTAAGAATTGGCTTTTGTAGTTTGGTTTGCCCTGTTCCCATCATGCACTGGGACAGGAACAGACTAATTTGCATACAGCCAGGTTCTGAAACTGGGATGGTGCAGTGAGCTAAAAAACGGTGTTGGATCTAGCCCTGATCTCTTGACTGGGTGAGAGTATTGTGTTTAATTCAGAGACTCTGTCCCTCACCACCCCTTGTTGTAAATATTAATAGAAAAGCATTGAAGATTACCCAGCCGGGTTAAAAACAGGGAAATACTTATCAAATACTAGAGGACCGTAATTGGGGCTTGATTACTTTGGTTTATCCTGATGTGCCCTGGCTGTGATGTCCTCTAGTATTTGATAAGTATTCCCCTGTTTTTAACCCGGCTGGGTAATCTTCCAAGATTCTGACCATAGCCTAATTTTCTTAGGTTGAAGCTCTCTTTCGTATCCGGAGCCTTCTGGCCCACCACTCGTCCTAGACGGTGCCACGCGATCCAGTGTGGCTTTATAGGTAATGCTTTGCGAATGTAGTATCCTTTTCAAGTAGTTGTGCGTGATAGCCCCCATTTTGAATAGTATGTTTTTATTCATAGATGCCCTCCCTCACTTCCCCGGCATCCCACCCCCACTTGTCCTGATGAAGACCCCGCAGTAGGGCGTGAGTCAGCCTACTCTCTGGGGTCGAAACGTCGACGCACCATCTTCCCTTCCTACCCACCAGCAACAGATCATTCTTGGCTGTGTTAGAATGTAATGGGATAGGAATACGCAATTGTTTATAAATACTTGAAAGGCAATATGAATATGCCCCTGTGGTACCAGTTTCTAAATGTACATGGGACCACGTGTGATTTCTTTTGAAACTTTCCTATATTCATACCACCCTCACTACACTTTACCTTCCTTACCTGTCCCTCTTTCCCACGCCCTTCCCTCCTTGGGCAATAAGAATAAGTTTACTGCTTTGATAAATGTACGTGTAACTGATCTGCAACTGAGGATGTGAATTAAAAAACATCACTCCAAATGTATATTTTCCAGAAAGTTCTTTATTATTTTCTCATTTAAATCTTGTTTTTGTGTTCCTAAATTTGTTTCAACTGGGACCCCCTTACATGAAACATTGACTACCCAGGTCCCAGTACCGTTGGGTCAAACCTTAATCTATAACGTCAATGGTTAGAGCGGTAGACCCCGATGCAGAGTTCTGGCCCAGGACCAGGGTTCAATTCCCGCCTCGGCGGGTCTTGGGCTCAATTTCCTTGGACCTGACAATTCTCGCCTCGGTGCCTATTCTAATCAGGGGCCCCACGCTGAAACTCTGGGCAATAGCTTGCTTAACCTCCACTCCGGCCCCAACAGCGCTAGGATGGGGGTGCCCAGGAGTGGACACTTCACAGGGAAAGCCAGGAAGGGTTCCACAGCGGTATGAGTAATAGCGCCAGGAAACCGCTTGGTGACAGTGCGCTCTACAAATACCTTGACATTTACATTTACATTTACAAATGCTTTACACATTGCCTTTGAGATAGGCCTGACTGCTCATGCCAAGCTCGGAGAGGGGGAGCAGGGTTTATCTTAGGTGTGTAATCCCCTTACCCTGATTAGAAGGAAGGGTGCCTATTTGGAGAGCGTGCAAATCGCTGACAACTAGAGACCACCATTTCTAACAGAATGGGTTTCAAGAATTCTTAGCAGTGCCTTTCTTAACCATCCACCTTGACCCCCGCCTAGGTCTGAGTGTTCACTTTGGCAAGGGTTATAAAAACTTATCAATCAGGTTTAAGCATTATTTTTCTTGGATTTAACTACTCAATTAGTGCTGATCTACACAACCTAATCCGTAGTTCAATCAATTTCTTTTTCAACAAAGTTCTTCCCTGATAACCTAGAGCGGGCACGTGCAGAGAACATGCTGCAGGGTTTCATCTGCCTGGTGACATAAGTGGCATTTGTTGGCCCCCTTGGGCCTTCTTCCCTCCACTTTGGTAAAAAGTCTATAGTTGGAATGTCGCCATGTCGCAGAGTTAATAATTTAAATTTTTGATCTTCACGGAGAAAGGGGTTTTAAAGAGGGGGAGATCTCTTTTTAGACATCTAAGCCTTTCCCACTTAAACTCTCTTAAAATCTCCTCGTATCTTTTCTTCTGGTCTTTTTCCCTCAGTTGCTGAACCCCCTAGCGCCAAGAAACCGCAAGGTGTACGCCGCGCTCTAGAAATGTTTTAAATTAGAAATTAGAATTAGAAATTAGAAATTAGAAAATTAAATTAGAAATTAGAAATCTAAGGATTTCGGCACCAGCCACCCATGTGACCGCTTAGCCACTTTTTTTGTGTCATCCAACCAACTTTGTAGGTTGTTAGATTTGTTTACCGCTCTCCTAAAGGTTTGGTCAGGTGTATATCATTTCCATAGCTCTCCCAATTCAAGCTTTTCAATGCTTCTTTAAAGATACTTTTTATATTCACCGTTCCCCCTTTTAAGATTTATTTCAGATCAGACTAAATTAGCCAATGAGCCCTTGACAGCATACCGCAGTTTGTGGCAGCATTTAACTAATGCGCCAGGCCTAGCAAGGGATTGCTTTGTCAGTGAAAGCTCCAGCCTAACTTGAGCAGGTGCTGCAGATCCCAGAAGCCCGTAAATAGGTTTATCTGATCTTATCACAATTTTGTCCAGGAGGTTGGCCTCCACACGCATCATTATTTCTGCCTCATCTGAGAGTATAGGTATCAATTTAGCATTTAAATACAGTGGCTATTAGCTGATGATTGAACCCCTGGATGGATTTTACTAGCAATGTAAAGGCATAGTTTGGGACTTGCGTTTTTTCTTTGAGGTGTTCACGTAGCCTTGGAGTCTATCTTGACACCTAGATACACGTATGTGGGAGTTTCCTCAATTATAGCTCCTTCAAGATGCCATTTACATTGGTTTAAAATATGGTTATTAAGTGGAACGACTTTCATTTTTTTATGATGTATTTCCAGTCAATTGTCCTCTGTGTATGATCTTAAGCAATCTAGTAGTCTGTGCAAGCCTATTTTGGTGTTACAAAGCAAAAGCAGGTCATCCACGTACAGGATGTTTGACAGTGGCTGGCCACCAAGACTCTGACTGTGAGATACCTGTCCATCAAATGATCAGGAAAGTTCTGCAATATATAGATTAAACAGAAGGGGTGCTAAAACGCAACCTTACTTTAGTCTGGTCAATGTTTCACTGCCCTTGGCAGGTGTGTTCCATCCCTGATCTTATTCTTAAATCACGTGTCCGAGTAGAGCAGCCTGATGGCCTTTAAAATGTTGGACAGAATTCCTCACTGTTGGAGTTTTGCCCATAGTTTGCCACGCAGGACGGAGTCACATTCTGCCTCAAAATTGCCGAAGCACGTATAAAGTAGTGCCTGTGGCCTTTGCTCTACTGAGAATCAGAACCACTGCCATAAGGTTGGTTAATGTGCCTTGGCTCTTTATGAACCCTGTCTCATTTAGTGGAAGTCTGCTCGTGTCTGATGCCCAAGCTTCCAGGTCATGAAGCAGCGAAGTGAAAAAGTACTTAAAATCTGCATCCAATAATGCAATTAGGCAGTAGTTACTTGGTAAAGATGTAACGCCTCCCTAAAAAATGAGGTGAATGATTGAACCGTTCCAGCTTTCAGGGATGACTCCTTCTGCCAAGATGGTGTAAAAGATCATGGCCATGAAGCTGCTTGAGGAGCGATTGTGGTATTTCATTTGGGCCAGGGGCACAGTCAGACCAAGATTTTTGATGATCTTAGTTATCTCTGCAGGTGTATATGCTAAATGTGTGGAGTAGTCAGTGGCTCTGTTTTCCCCCTGGAACTGGTCCAGACTGTCTGCGCCCTGGGAACTGCCATTAAATTGGGACTTCAAGTGTTTGACCCAGTCACCCTCATTTATATTTGCATTGTGGACTGCCCTTGGGACTTCTTTGATGTTATTAACAAGTTTTCCAAAATTGTTTGGGTCATTTGACTTTGAGGCACATAGTAGTTGGGCCCACATCACTTCTTGTTTAGCTTTTTTCGCGGCCAACGTCTCTCTTTTCAACAGTTTCCTCTCATTGCGCAGGGCCCTTAGAAGATTTCCATCCCTAGGGGATCGCCGTAATTGCCTAAGCAGTATGCCTTCTTAGGCTCTTCTCAAGCAGACAGACGGTGGCTGGGCTGTGCTCTTCCAGCACTCAGGCTGCGCTCCCCTACTCATACCGCTTGCCAGATATCTATTTGTCAATTCGTCCGTAAACGCTTTCCTTACTGATATTAGGTTGGACTTCTCTGTGGCCATAGACTCAAGAGTGACCACTGGTTATTCTGCCTGGTC